>NC_071530.1:95031895-95044395 GCF_026979565.1 Vidua chalybeata
CTTTTCTAGACTGTTTTTCCCCTGTTTGCATTGTGAGGTCCATCTTTTATGCCAACCTTATCAAAGTTACAAGTAAGATGAAGAAATCAGATATGCCTCTGTCCATAATCTAGAAAAAAGCTAGATATTTGAATGTATTAATAATGTAATTTTCACTAAGTAGGTTTTTTCTCAAACTGCTGTACAAATACAGCAGTTTACATGTATGCATAATACAGCTAACTCAAGATTTCCTTAAATGATATACTTAAAAATGAATTATCTATGTTAAGCAACCTATTTAAACAAATGCAAATTTTTCCCCCAAAATTTTTTTTCACAAGCACAGAGTGAAAGAAGACTTATGTACAGTTCTGCTAGATCCCAAAGGCAAAAATAAAAAGTAAAAAATATATATACGCTGAATTGAAAACAGACTTTCAAATTACTATAACACTTGATCACTGCTTAGTGGCACTAGCGAATGACAAATATAGCTAAATACTTCCAAATGCACAGTAAAAAAATATCATGTCCGTATATCTCCCTGACAGGTCTTCATGCATTTCACATTTCAAAAGCATGACAGGGATCTTATTTCTAAGATAAATTCCCCTATCTACTTATTTCCTCGTGTATTTATTGTGGATCTAACCTTCTACTACAAGAAATAAATAAGCAGGTTAAGTAGATGCTATCTTTTAACAAATAGTTTCTTCAGACTGTATTACAACTTTATGAATGTAAAATAAATCCCTCATTTTTAAATCCACCAAGACATACATTTAACAGCATTGCATCTATTGAACCTCAATGTGTACTCTATTATTCACACACAATAAAAATGTTAAAATAACACTGAGAGTCTGTCTTTGAAGTGACAAAAGCCAGAAAAATCAGAATTAAAGGTGCAACTCCATCTCTACCTAAACCCTGTGTATGCCTTTGGTAACAGTCCAAATAGGGTTTCTGACCTTTCCTAAGATGTTTTTGTATTCCTTTCCCCCACCACCCCCCCTTTTTTTTTCTTTTTAATTTTTCTCCTCTAATGGAGAAGGATAGAAAAAGATCAAAAGATGCTTCAGGGACAATAGTGATTTCTATCTGTCTCAGGTTAAGACAGTAGAGCTGCTTAGGGACTTCAATTTACATATTTTTGTAAATAAACAATTTTTAATTTCATCAGGCATTATTTGTTTCTCAGTGTCTCCAGACTTAGAGAAAGAAAAGAATACCCAATACTGCTGCTTTTCCTGATGGTTTGCATCCACCTCCAGTTAGGAAAAGCCCTTTAAAGAATTTTTCTCAAAGAGAAGATTGCAATATCACCAGTTCTCACAAAGTGGTTGGCAGTATCAGCAGCAGAGTGTGGTTTACAAGGAATATAAATGAAAGTATCTAGCCAGAGTTTTACAAGGAATTTTTTCCCACAATGTTCCTTGTTCATTCAACACACAGGATGGCCCGGCTCTACAAGCCTCATTTGGTGAAGAAATCTTTCACCCTTTAGAATACTTCACATACAAAGTTCTCTGATTTTTTTCCCCTTCTGGATAATAACTTACGCACATGAGGTCCAGTTTAATTGTTAAATCCCATGTTTCCCTACATAGGAAGCAACCACAACTAAACAAATTAATTCCAAAATTTGAAAAATACACTTTCATATGATCCATCAATGGGGCCCAAATTTCTGCTACTTTTCATAACATCACAACAGCTGTCCTTTGGATGAGCCAAAGGAGGAAATGGAGACTGCTAGATCACAACAGAAGTTGCTGATGGCACAAGAATACTGATACATGCCATGTGAAACTCCTCTTTCTAGCTGAAAACATTTGAAAGCATGAAAACATGCTTTTCTGTCCCTACCTACCTGCCCTCTCTGCCTTCACTTACAGTTTCCTGATCCTGTGTTCAGTTATGTTTTTCTCCTTTCAGTGCCTATTTTTGCTACCTTCCTTGCTGCTATTTAAAACGTTGTACATATAAATGCATCTCTCTATACTTGCTCTTACCCCATTATGTTCATACTGACAAATTTACAGTCAACCAAACAAGGGTATCTTAAAGTGTAAGGAAAATAAAATTTCCCTCAAAAAATACACTGTATGGATAAAATTAGCATATAGGAAGCATATGTGCTTTTTCCTCTTCACAAGCCAATTTTCCAGGTATGGTCACACAAGAACCGAGTACAACTGATGTTTCACAATTTCTGGATTGGAAACAACATAGATCTTCAGCCCTGAAATCTGATTGAAAGCTGGATTTACAGAACCTGAATAATTAAAAAATAATGGAGCAGATAGGCAGGGAAGAGGTTTTGAAACTTTCGTAGTGATTTTTCAGAACTGAATCCAGACACGAAATTAATTCAAATATTATTGTACAAAGTCAATGCAGAAGGTTTTAATGATATAACTGTACTGATTACCTCACATCTTCCTAATAAGCACCTACTAGAAATACAAGCTGCCTAAATGATATGTAGAGAAAGGAAATATTCTTACCCTCAACAGTTTTGCAAGGACATAAGCAGACTGGTATAGCAGTGGGATGAAAAGCTGTGGAACATGTCAAAAGCAACCCTGAAGTGTGTACCATTTGTGCAGGTTACTAAACTGGATTATGACCTTAAATGGCAACTGAAAATCCAACAAGTGAATACATTTCTCTAAGTTCTTGAAGTTTGCAGCATTTATCTGGCTTCATTCTGGTGGCTCACAACCTGCTGTCAAAATACGTGTATAAATTTTAAAAAGTAATTTCACCACTAAACAGTACCTATTGTTAAGCCTTTAAAAAAAGAAAAAAAATGGGTGCCAGTAAGTACCTAGCAAAGGACAGTTTGAAACATGCTGTTTTCCTCAGGAAAGAATACTTTCATGAAAGAATTGCATAGTGATGCCTGAAAAATGAAGGCACCTTCGAAAACTGAGCAATTCTGTGAGATGATTTATCACATTTGTGCAAAAAAAAAAAAAAAAATCAACAAATTCAACCCAGTTGTTTGGATGGGTCTAAAAACTTGACTACATCACATTCTGGACAGCACTCAACGTTTCCTCAGCTGTGAGGGAAAAAAAGTGTTTTCTAAACTGCCATCAGCTCAAGTCTGAGTCTTAACAGAAGATTGTTCTGACTTGTGCATCAGCAATAGGTTACGTGCATCAATTTCTGACCTTTGCTTCAGCCTTGAAATATCACCAATTTCAAATTTACCCATCCTAACACACTGGGCCGAATGCCTCATGTCACAGAAGTGACAAAATTGGCCCAGTATGTTCAATACAGCAGCAGAGCAGAGGAAAATGTAGGTCTGTAGCTACAGGTGGGTTAATAATTCCATGGGCGCTATACACATCAGAACAGCACAGATCTGATTCTTCAGTCTCTCTTCTGACTCTGCAGTACACTTTAAGGTGAAATGTAGTGAAAATTTAGTCTTGTTACTTTCTCAAGCATTTACACCTCTGAAGAGAGTCAGTTTCTGTTGAGGTGGCAGCTACTATTTCTACATCATTGCTTTTCAGAATAGAAGCATACTCTAGATTTGTATCTTCCAAATTAAAAACATTTTTAACATTATCTAGGATAAATGAAGTAGGACTAAAGGTTTACTCTCTGTGAGGAAAACAGCAGTGTGAGCCAGCTGAAAGACATGATGCAACCACCAGACACAGCCTCGTGATTCCCACTGTATTCATTAAGGCATAATGGAAAGTTTTAAATTTATCATCTTCCACAGTGTTATAATATTCTGTCAATTTTGAAACATTAATCTTGCTGCAGAGCTTTTTATAACATAGAATCACTTAAAATAGTGTCACAGCCTACTGTATAATGCACATAAAGGTATGTTTCATTAACACTACTCTGTGAGTTTTTACTACGACAAATATATAATGTAGAAAAAACTGAACATCTGTATATAATAGTAGTGATTCAAAAGCTTTTATACCAATAAAACTTACAGATTCCTTTGAACACACTTTTTTTTCCTTTACCTAAAGGATGCTAGAACACAGGGATGGAACAGAAACCCTGGAGTAACACAATCTAATTGAATGATGTTATAAAATGGGCAAATTTTTGCAGTTCCATTACCTTTATCAGTTGTTCTCCATCATAAATTTCTTAGTTGTTACTGCATTACATGTGACAATATTTTTAATCAAGAAAAGCTTGGTCTACCCTAAAACTGTTCTGGATCTATTTATCCAGATAAAATATATCTGGATTGACCAAATGCTCTAAGAGTATTTTACATAAGCACACGCAGCTCATGGCATTCAGATAGATGAAGAATAGAAGGAAAAACTAGAACTGTAAGTCAGTCTACGAATTACACTGCCTGGGACTCATGCATATGTTTGTAAATATGGATGTAAATATGTTTTTTAATTTTTAAGAGCAATATGCATTGCACTGGAGTTTAGTACATCAGATTGAAATCACGAGGATCGTCATGATCATAAACATAGGCTCTGCTATCAAAGTTTTGCATGGTTTTAAGGAAATGCAACTACTTTCTGATACCATATTTGTTCCTAATGTTACATCAAGATGCCATTTACATGCTCAGGGCATCTCCAAATATGGATGCAATTAAACTAAAACTAAAAACTAAAATTAAACTAAACTAAAACTTGTCTTTAGAAATAAATTTCTATTTTTAACTTTATTAGAACCATTACCTACCTTCCAAGATATCAGAAATTTCCCTCAGTATCTTTTGAAAATAGAACCAAAAGACATATAAACAAGTATATTTGAACTCAAAAGTCTTGGGACTTTGAATGTTTTTTTCTTGTTTCTCAAAGAGAAAACAGTTCCTACACTGTAAGAATGGTTTTGATATTTGCTGTCAATTAGGGTTGGTTTTTTTTGGGGGGTGAGGGTGTTATTTTGGATGTATGTCAGGTCTCCACTGTAAAACCAGCACCTTACAGTAGAACAGCAACATCAACAGTGACTTGTGTCATTAGAATAAATAAAACCCAATAGCCATTACAATCAACTGACAGACTTGAGGATGCTTGAAAACCATGGTAGACATAAATTTTTAGCTAGATCTTATTGTCCCCTCTCAGACAGAGCACCCGCTCAGTAAGAGCTGACCTGTTATTCTAATGTGTATTTGTAGGAGATACTGATAAGATGGTGTTTACTGTACATGAAACGAAGAGTGTAAGCCTTGAGCAGTTTTCTCACGGAAATTTTCTCTTCAGGATGGACATCTAACCAGGCCTAAGTCAAACTAGATTGAAAATTAAACAAATAAAGTATTTCCAAAGAAACACCAAAACTCTACCACACATGAGTAGACAAAATAATTTCTTTCTTTCAGGGTTCTGACTACTCCTATGGTCATGTGTATATAACTTTAAAACATAAAGAAATTGCATCTCTGTATATTCGTCAAGTGCAGGAGAAGATTAGTGCTCTTTGCACATTTGTAATCAGGTACTTTGGCAGCTCTCACATTTCTTATTTTTCTACCACCTTAGAGTCTTCTATCCTTTACATTCTATCCTTTTATCCAAAAAACACCCCAGCACATAATGGCTAGAAACCAGCAGATGCCAACTCTGACCCACAATTAATTTCCAATTTAATTAAAATCTTTATTAAAAATATATATTTTTAAAACTCTAGAGGCCTTTCAAAAGTGATGAAAACTACTCTGTTGCTAACAAAACCAAGGAAACACAATGAGTTTAATTTAGGTCACAGTGACATCAGAGAGGTTTATTTATTGCCAGCTTTGTTGCATCCAACAAAGCTTTAATCTGTGACATGCTGTAGCTTGTAAAACAGCAAAGTCGTACGGTATCAGAGAAACTACACCATGCCATACATTTCTAAAATCGTCTGGTGTCAAGCACATTACATTCAGCAACACCATCAAGAAGAAAGGGAAGGGATTTTCGGGGGGTTGTTTTTTGTGTTTTCAGTTTGCATTTACAGCTGAAACAGCCTTTGAAAATTCCTATGAAGACTTCACATACTGAAAGACAGCTGGTTTTTTTTTTTTTTTTTGTAGTTGAAGATGATGGGAGTACAATGTTTTTATGAAGCTGAAAATCAGGGCAGACCTTAGGTTTTACAAAGGGAAAGAGTGAGAATCAAGGCTTGGTTCTGTGAACTGCAGAGCTCATCCACTCTCAGACAGATACACCTCAAAAGGACAGAAGGGTGAGAAAATCAGATCTCAGCACATGCAGGACAAGAACTGTTTTGCTCCTTCAAGCCAGGGTTTCATCAGGGTTTATGGGAACAAAGGAATGCAGTGGGCCTTGGGTATCAAAACCCCTCCAACTCCAGATTATGTTTGGATGTTGATGGCCTGGACCTCCAGTCTTTTGGGAGCTCCTTGGGGAGCGTTGAAGCCACTGTGAGCAGATTAACAGAGCCTACAGTGCCCGCCAGATATGCGGCTGCTTCGAGTGAGACTGAGAGTGAGGCTTTAACAACTGCTCCACTTGCCCAAAAAGAAGGTTCCTTTTAATTTTAACCAAATGCATATTGGGAAGTTTATGTATTTGTAGTTCAGCTATTTCTTAATTACATTTAACATATGCTACCATACTGCAGACTACTTAAAATATCACACTTATTCAAATCCACATGCCAGTGATAGTTTGTATCTGGTGGTTAATTTAATTTGAGTTCAGCTACCAGTGCAAAAAGTTCACCTGCTTGAGAGAAGCCCAGATTTCCCTGTTTGTTCCCAAACCTTCCCAGCATGGTCTAGGTCTGTTTAACAGCCAGTTCCAGTGTAACCCTGTGCTGCAATGCTGAAAACCAGACAAATGATCACTTTCATTTTGACAACTGCACTTTAAGGGTTTATTCTAAAAAAAAAAAAAATTAAAATAATAATACCATTGCTAGCACAACTAATAAAAATTAATTTGCTATGGATGTGTGGTTAGTATATATCCTCTTTAAATTGAGAAGAAATAAGATGGAATTTCCTCAGAGCTAGAATAAGCTGTTTTTTAAAATTTTAAATCAAACTGCTCACAGTTTGAAAAAAAACTGAAAAAAAAAAATTGAAAACTCAGAATTTTTCCTAAATCAGTTTTTATTCAATTAGTGGTTATTTTCTAAAAAAAAAAACTTTACTTTTTTTTGAATTTACATTTAAATGAAATCATATAAAATAAAATTAAACTGTCATTTATAAAGAAATCAAAAACAAAACAAAAATATTTTTCCTAAAGGAAAAATAAGACTATATGCTGAAAATCACAAACTTGATAAAATAATAATAATAAAAATGGCAAAATGACTTCTATTTCATCTCTGCAGTTGACACACTACAAATTGGTTTTTACGAAGTTACTTATTTTGGTATTTGTTTTAGACAAATATCTGTACAGTCTTACATGAGCATGACTGTTGGTTTGTGATTTTAATAGCTTCTCAGAATAAGAGTCCACAGTTGTCACAACAGAGCAATACCAACTTATTGTATGATTTTACTGACATCAGTAAAATATCAGACAAACTCAGTTTGACTCAAATCAGCTATAAGCAGTATTTTTTTCCTAAATCTAATATTATTATAATGTGATTTCTCATTATTAGTCCAATTCAACTTGTATTGAAGTCAATGAGATTATACTGAGTTCTCTAAGTATTAGATCAGGCTCTACGATGATGCTGCAGCTACCATGAAACAAGTCTTGTCAAAAGGACTAAGATAAAGTACATTAAGCTTATAAACAAATTACTAGTTTATTAAAAACAGAGTGTCTAAATTCTCATTTACTTTTCATCAGTTTGTTTATAGTATCTCAGTATACTCAACTGTTCATTTTCATTTTACATGAGCTGTCTCAGTCACTATCATTTTCATGGCTTTGTCCACTGGCATAATATTCACAACAGTTTGCCAAAATTACTGGAAGATGCTTAAACTCAAGTAAAATATATGCCTTATATTTCTAGAAAAGAGAAGACTGATACTGACTTGAAAAGATACTATAATATTTACTTATACAAAATTTTCAGTAAGCATTGGTCAATCTATCAAGACCTCTTTGAGTATTGGTTTTGCAAGGCTCTTTTTTTTATTTCCTTGTGATTCAGACAAAATACCATAGCACTCAGTTGGCAGAAAATACTGTGTTAGATTGACTTAATACTATTTGTGATAATAGTGGAACCACAATACAGCGAGAGACATGAGACTGATATAATTGTTTTAATATAACATGCAAAAATGTTGCACATGTGAAATAGGAGAATTGAGAGCAAAGAGGAATATTATATGTCTGAGGAAACAATGAAAACCCAACTAAAATTCACAGTCTTTTTAATATCACACATTTTGCTAAAATGCCAAGTGATACTCAGAGCACTGTGGAGAGTCTTAAATCACATATATTCTGCTACTGTAAAAACTGCACATTCAAAAATAATTAAAGCCAATATGTCTAAACTATAACACACAAACTGATGTATAATCTCATTAAAAATATACTGAGATGTCTGTAGAAAGTATTCCAGGATTCAACAGAAAAAACATCTATTTGGGAGTATTATATAGTATTTATCATTATTTTAATGTAACGCTTATCACTAATGTGCCAGCAGAAGCTTTCTTCTCAGAAGGTTAACTCTTTAAATTAAACAAAAATTAACACATGGAAAGTGCTTAATTGTTGTTCTCTCTCTATTTTTAAACAGAGGAGGTGCATAACATTACCAAGATATGCACGTATTTTTAATTAAGATTGTATCATTCAAGGTTGTGATTCCTAAACCAATTTACTATTTCAAAATTCAGTTCTCCTTCTAAATATAAACACACAAGGATCAGAGCATTGTTGCACAAATCATTATGATTTTAACAGCTGTTCATTTATGGTCTCCATCATTTTGGAAACAATAGGAACATGAACAATTGACTTTATGCACAGAAATGTATTCTTCTGCCAGGTACATTCTCCTAATCAGTCATGTTTCTGTTATGTCTTATCTCCTTATGACCTGGAGATTAATTTACTTAAGATCCTTCCCATGAATTCTAAGGAAGGTTCACTACTCTTTTTTAAGTAATGGGTACTACTTACTTAAAAAAACCTAAAAATATGTGACACGGAAATCACAAGAACTCTGAAGTTTGAGAAGTAAATAAGCATTTCCATTGCACAGTCTCATACTAAATCTTCAGAGTGACAAAACTGTAGATTACCTTTATTAAACTACATTTCAGATGTATTTCAATCATATTTTATTACCCTTTAAAATTAAATGAAATCAGAAGATTTAGGAGATTAAATGCCATTAAAAAGGATTAGACTATCTTCCCTATTATAGCGTAGTATTATTTCTACGTTTTCTTTTCAGTCTGTCCATACCAAACTATGCCCCTACCAACAACAAAAAAGTATTAGGTAAATTTAGATTATAGACTTCCTGTTACTTACTAAAAAATAATTCAGGAACCACACTTGAATAATAATTTCTATGACATAAATACTGTAGAGTTCACCATACTTGATCTAAGTAGGTGATCTGACTTAATCTAAGCAGGATATTTTCCCGCATCAGGTCTGGTTTGCAGAACAATCAGGCAAATGACAGTGCTTTACCAGTGATAAACCATTACCTGTCCCTTAAAATTTCTGAAAGAAACAAATCTTTCTCAGACTTGGTGGCACGGAAACTAATACACCACCCAGAACAGGATTTTTTTCACTCTCTGTAACTGTCTTTATCAATTAATCTGATTATTTCTCTGTTCAGGAAGCCTGCTCAGCTATTGCTACTAAAATACCAAATTTTAACATTGGATTTTGAAGGACTCTTATTTCTAGACCTTTTTCCAAGCTGTAAGGTTGAGGGTGCTAAACATGCTTGCACTTCACCTACTTATCCCAGGGTGTTGTCTGCTCTTTTAGCTGGAAGCAAACCCCTAGTAAATTCCTATTTATCTCCTTGCCAATCAAGAAGTGAATGACTGACAGTAACAGAGCCTTATCTACGACTCCTGTCTGTGGTGCATTCTGCTAAATGATGTCATCGCTCTAGCAAGAGAAAATAAGCAGATTATTACAGTGACTAGAAGCAAACTAAACATTTGGATTTTTGCATGGACAGATTTACACACTGTCTGTCAGATAAAGCACAGTTTGCCTGCTGCTTACACAACAAGAATGTGCCTGACAGCTTCTTCCCAGCTTTAGTATCTGATTACATAAATAGGCCTTTCCCCACCATTTCTAAAGACTGACAGTCTGTCTTAGTTTAAAGAGCAATTTCTGACTATCAGCCTTTCTGTCTTGCACACAAGGCTGATTATCATCAAGGCACTTCCTGGAGGTCCAATCAGTTGTTTTTTCTCTTGAACTCAGGACATTACAGAACTTGTAGCCACAAAAATATTAAGAAAATGAAAAATTCTTCTGTAAAAAATTACAAGCAGCAACACAAAACTTATATTCCCCATCACAGTGAAAATTGTTGCTGACTTCTAGGAGCATTTAGAGAAAGATTTTAAGTGACCACTTTTTTAATTTTCACAATTACCATATTTGGGGAAAAAAAATTTATTCAAAGAAGTTAAACAAAACAAACTGAAAAACAATGAACAAAACCCCACCTACCTAAAGGCAACAGGTAACTACTCCCCTGCATCATATTAAAAAAATCCACAAAATAAAATAAGGCAACCTTTTCATAAGTCTGTCTCAGAAATTCATAAAGCAGCTTTGTTGTCCAGGTCTGCAGTGGCCCTTCCCAATTTAGCTTCAAAACTGTCATAGAAAGGATCTTCATAACCTTTTGTTTGATTTTGCATTAGCTGAGCAACTGTTAGTCTTTTATAATAATTCTGCTTTTCCAAATCATACCTCAATAAAACTATGCTTTAAATTAGATGCATTTTACTGTTGCTGTTGACTTAAATATTTTTAAGGTATGAGCATGGAAAAGACATGCCATTTTTCACAGTTAAATGTATGCAGGTGTTAATAAACTTATTTAAAAAATGGTTCTGAGCACTGAAAAGGGTAAACACATAATAACTCTGCTGTTTACAATGGTAAACAATTGCAAGTCATAACCACAATATTGTTCCTAGTTATTTCAGCTATAACTTGCAAGGCTTCATAGCCAGACAAACCAGATGAAATATGTTGCTGCAGGTCTGCTCTGATGGATCCCTCTGAAATATCCACATTATTGCTTTTATTTTATTATGTACCACACTTCATAACTGTACACAGCAGACTACAATAAAAACTGCACTACACTCCTTTAAGTACTTATTAAATAGGTCAAAAAGTTACCATAACAAATAACTTGCTCTACTCAGGGTCCATTAATAACACATCTTGTTGGGATTCTAAAACAAACGGGGAAAAAAAAGAACAGTGAAGAAGTCTGTTATTTGATGCTACTGCCTAACAGTTTGCACTTAAAATGCACAGTTATTATTTGCCACAGCATTACCAAGTCCCTGCTGTTTAAAATATCAGCACAGATACAAGATGGAAAATTGTGCTACACATAGGTTTGGGGAAAGGGCAGGAAAAAAATTTGATCCTACAGGTAAGGCCATCTTATTTGCATAGATAAGAAATGCCACAAAGCCTACTACTTTCCTAAGGATGGGTAGGAGCCATGAGACCCAGGATTGTGTTTTACCTGCACAAAATACTTTCCCTTTCACAGTAATGTTCCTAAAATACTAATTCCTCAGTCTAGGCAGAATACTGCAAAGGAGAAAACCAGCAGATCCTGGCAGTAGACAGCGATGTGGGAAAGTTGGACATACATAGGAAGCTGCTTCAAGGCATGGCAGCTGCCAAACGCCAAGGCCACAGAGGGGCAGGAGGAGGTGACAGTCAGATGGGAGGGAATCGGGGAGGCTACAGGGAAATAAGATCCCTGTAAGATCCATAAGAGGTCTGCGGAAACACAGAGGGGATTGAAAGAAAGGAAGGAAAATCTTGTGAACCAGAACACAAAGCGGTTTGGGAAGCCCTCATGGGGCACAGCTGACGTACTCCTGGCACGTGTCAGGTGCACATTGACATCTGGAGCTCTGAAGCAAGCCAGGGAATAGGCGAGAGAGCTGCTGCAGTTAAGATGTGCGGATGGGAAAGCAGTAATCCACATTTTATCGGGGACGCTGGACAGGCAAAGATGGACCAAGACAGTGCTGAAGAAAAGGCAATAGGCAGACTTACAGATGGTTTAGAAGAGGGAGAGAGTTCATGGTAAGGGGAAGATGTACAGGCTATGGGCGGTAGAGACAAATAGAAGGCTTGGATAAGTGAGGAAGAAGAGCTATGTTTGAGGATGCTATTCTCACTCAAAGGGTCCCAGTCTGTCCTATATAAAAGACTCTTGCAGAAGAAAAAAAAATACACATAATAGTGCCACAAAACAGACAGTTCAATACAAATAGAATTTAAAACGTGAAGTGCATATATAGCAGAAATTATGCTACATTTGGTCAAACTGATTTAACTGAAAGAAACTGCAGCCCTTGATGA
>NC_071530.1:95049395-95084395 GCF_026979565.1 Vidua chalybeata
ACTTCCACATGCATGCTCTCAAATTAAAATTTTTCCTCTAGCAGTTGTTCGTATATAAATTAAGACAGGTTACTAAAAGGAAATCAGTGAATGGCCACACAGAAAACTTGTTCCTTTGCCCCTAAATGGTAAAAATAAGCAACTCGTACTATTCTATTTATAGTTTGTTTTTTTTTTTTTTTCCCTGCATAAAACTCATCAACACAGAACATTAACCCACAGGTGACCAAAGCTAAAGTAAAGGCAGGAAGATCTTGTAGGCAGAAGCAAACCATTATAGACAAGAGGTTCATCTGGTAGCCAGCTCCTCACATGTGGTCCTCTCACCCCACATAGACGTAATTGATGCTGAATTGTAAGTTCGAAGTTTGTATTCTATTTGTTTGGGTTTATTTCCTCCTGAGTTCTGTATGTGAAAGTATAATACTGACAGATGTTCAGACTGGTGAGCAAGAATTATCTGTAACTACCAAAAAAACCCCAAAGACAGAAAATACCTTCATATTGGCCAAAATCTGGCCACAGTGTAGAGTTAAGTAATAGTAAGAATTCTCTTTTTCAAACCACAGACACTAATGAACTAATTAAAATAACCAGGTAACCAGAACCAACCCATAAAGTTGCATTGTAACTTCCTTTTATCTTCCTTGCTTTTTAGATGTATGAATTCATAATAAAAGCAACATTACATCAAGCCATAATATTTTAAATAGCAGCATAAGGTACACTATTATTGTTACACAAGGTAACATGAAAATAGGTTAATTAGGATTTAAGAAGCTACATCAGAAAATAATATTTTATTGAAAACATTCTATAAGAAAGTCATTAAGTAGACCCATTATTGGCCAAGCTGACCACAAAGTTTGAATACCTTGCCGGATTACTATTTATTTTAAATATAACCAGTATGGTATAATTTTACTTACAAACTGACCTGAGATGGGAAAAAACCTAAAAACATATAGTTCAGTATCACACAGCATCATCAAAAATAAGCTTTTCAAATTAAAATAGGACTATGTTAGACAAGGTATTATATAGAGCAGACAGTCAGAAGAACAAATAGAAAAAAGAATCAAGTATCAGTTGAAATACTGGATGACTGCAAGGTGACAAGGCTGTGAAGCTTTTGAATGACTAACGACTAACTACTTTCATATATGTGGGAATCCCCAGAATTTTATGACTCCAGTTTGAAAACAATTTTGTGATGGACATGATACTGTTGTTTTATATGACCACTAACAGTTGCTAAGGATAGCTGACCATAAAAATAATTCCTTCATCATATTTTTGGGGGAGTAAGTATAAAAGGATTATGCTCAATTCTATCTGAAATCAAGGCCATTTCCACAAATTATTAGAAGTGTGGATGGTCGAAGAAAGTGTGGAATTTCACAAACCTGGTCAAGGAACAGCAGAGAAGACCAACACAGAAAGCAGCCATTAAAAATGTAAAACCAGATAGTTGGTAGCTTGGGGAGATCTACAGTAAACACAGCCAGAGGGGGTTTGATATGTCCTATCCAAGTTGATCTAAGCCAAAGGTTAGGAACAACAATAGGGCAATGCACAGAGTCATGCAGACAATCTATGTGGTCCACCCAATTTCTGCTCAGATCACAGAGCAAAACCCATCAGAGCAACTGATAAAACTACTCAGTTTTGTTCATGTCCCTGAAACCAAAACATCTGGGAGAGAAAGTCTAAGCAGCAGTGTTGTCACTTGGTAACATTAGAAGCTCCTTCTTGATAACAGCTTTAGTCTTGTCACTGACATCACCTATGAATGACGTCTTTCAAAATTCACCTAGGGAGACTGACACAAAATCCAAAAAGAGATTTGGAATACAGCTGTCATAACAATATGAGTGAAACAAGCGAGCAAACTCTTTATTTCAAGAATTTGACTATTGCAAATGTGAAGCTGAGTGGGAGAAACTACCTTTACTTCAGCTCTCAAAAATGAGCAGGAAAATGTTGCCTGCACAAATACTCCTGGGCCAAGGGATAAGTTGGTAAATCAGCTAAAACCTGATATTCTCACCTGCTTAGAAGTACTATTAGACAATTTAGCAACCGATAACTACAAGTCAGATCAAATCACTAATAATTAAATACTAATACAAGAGGAATTAATTTTATTGATTAAACCAGTATTTTTACTTTACTAAACAACTACCAGCAGATCTTTTATTAACAAATTAGGACTTGACTTTATTAATAATAAATTATTACTTTATCAGCAGCAAAGCTACAAAAAGCACTTAGTATTTTCAGTATGAAAAACCCCATTCATGATCAAAAGGGTTCATACAATCTTAAACAAAAACAAATCAAAGCTTTGAACTAGTAATAACTTTAACTATTAGAAGCTCTGATTACCATGGCATAAATACTTTTGCTTTCCAATAACTAGAAAAATTAAATATCTCCAAAATTTTCATAGGAGATTTTAAATTTGCATGTGGTATTTCCAAAAGATGAGGTATCTCCAAAAGGCAATGCTTTGGTAGGAAATTATATACTAGCAAAGTGGTTTTTGAAATGTTGAACTATCATTTTTTGAAAATTGAGCAACTAAATAATACTTTTTCAAACTTATTCTACACATTATATGATCAGTCCCATGATATTGCTGGAATACATCACTGATATGAAGGGAATAAAGAGTAGCACAAGAAACAAGAGTTTGTATCAACATCGAAATAATGTACTTTGACCAGAAAACTTAAAGATCGGCCCTTCTAAGAGATTTAAATCTTAAATTGTCCAGATTCATTATTCCATGGTAACTACAATGCCACGTGTTGATTTACATTTCTGAGTCTGAACTATTTTCTGAGATGACTGCATTTTCTGTAATTTCTTATCTGCTTTAACTAATACAACTGATGCAATTATAATGATTGCCCAGTCTCTGTATTAGCTAGGAAGTGCAGTTTCAAAGAAAATGGAAAAAAATAGGAGAAATCTTCAGTTAAATTAGTTAACCATTTCATGTTTTATAAAGGGCCCACACAATTCATAACCATTTATATAGACATTCACTGACTGCTGGTACGACAATTATTCATAAGCTGATAGAAGTTCCTGCCCAAATTCAATAATGTCTGAATCAAACAAAGGTTAAGATGAAGGTTTATTTCTTTAGTATTAAAGAATCCTCACCACCCACAACAGCACATACAGAAAATAAATTTTGCTCCCTTGGGCACAAATACCTCTGCTCAATGAACAATGGCTTTCACTCTGCTAATTGGAGAATGGAGAGGTAAAGGTCATGTGTAAAAACAATAGGGGATATAAAAATAATGCAAACTAAGGAAATTACAGCATTTTCCAATTGTCAGCGTGACAGCTACCAGTGAGAAATAAGGACATCAGATACATGTGCCCTACTGTGCAAGGCTGGGTAACAAGACAGTCTCCACTCCAGTATGCTGGCAGTATGTAAACATCTTCCCCTTCTAGGGACAATGGGCTATACCCTAACAAAAGTAATCTTCTCTAGAATAACACTGACCTGGAATTCAGCTAATAATTTCAACAGGAGGAAATACGAAGAAAGAGGAAAGGATGAAAACAGGGAGGGGGAAAAAAGGCTCTGAATTAGGTCATGGAAGTGTAATGGTTTGAACCATTCTTCTCTTCTGAGTAAATGAATTTTAATGTTCTTGTACATATTTAAGCATTGCCTTGTTAAGCAGTTTGGTTGGGTGAAAAATAAAAGCAGCATTGTGCACCTGTTTTCTATGGACGAGAATATACAAATGCAAATTATAGCAAAACATTCACAAAAAAAGTACATGCAGGCAAACTATCATTTAACTTTTTGAAAAATCTTTATGTCTATAGTGGTGTCCTTTTCTTAATTTAAATGACAGATGCAGATGTTGCTTCTAGTAGTTAGCACTCATATTAATTTATTTTTAAGTGTTTGTACACAGGTTTCATACCACATTAAGAGAAGCCACATTTTCAAATTAAATTATAGTAAGGAATTTTAAATCACTTTCCTTCTTCCTCCCATTCTCTTTCCTTGCATCTATTTTAAACAGTTGCCTTGAAAATGCATATACCTCTGAAAAGCTCTAGATTGTGATTTTTCTCAGACTTGCAAAGGGTTGTCATGTTTCAGCTCTTTTCCCCCTACTTACTTGTCCAGTCTTCAGTGTTCTAAGACATGCACTTAAAGGATAATAAAAGAAGACCACATTATGTGTCAAATTAAATGTTGTTGATACTTGCTTTAAGTGTACATGCACTGACATTCTGTTATGGATCAGCTGCTGGACAATAATCCTTGCACACTCCCTGCCTGACAGATTGTTCTGTATTTTGTTTGAGATGCTCTAATGTTTCTGATGACCCATACAAGGCCACACATTTCAGCAAATTTTCCAAATTAATACTGAGACCAGTTTACAATGTTTTCTTCAGTAGCGCTCAGTCTTACTGATTGTGTCCTAAATAATAAACCATGGCCTCAGGCAGTTTTTCTCAGAATGTTTATGATGAGAACTCATTCATCTAAATCTACTGGCCAGTGGAATAAAATAAATCAAGAATTTCCCAAAATATAACAATATTTGTGTTCTCTAGATAATTGATGACTGCAGCTGCACTAATTAAAACCCATGTGAGTTTCATTAATCTTGGTCACTGGGACCAATTGCTGCACACCACACCCTGCACATCGCCCTTGTGTCACATTCAGGTGAGGCTTGACTTTTAGTTAGAATCTCACTGCATCACTGTTCTTTAAATCTGAACTATCATATCATGCATACAACTACTGTGCAACTAAGTGACATAATTCAAAACAGGCAAGTTCAGTCATAAATTGAAAACTTTACTTCAGACTAAATTATTTTCAGTAAGATGCTTGTCAATACTCTGTCACCCCAAAGAAGACAGTGAGGTATGGAGAAGGGCAAACCCTATCCAGGTTTCTGGATTTTTTCTCATCAGAGAAAAAAGAAATAAAATTAAATTTTCTTCAATGTTACTACAGTGGCATTTTGTTTGCATATTACACTTTTCTCTACTGGAAACCAAAACTGCACCCTCACTAGAGTATTTCTAGGTAATAGGTGCATTGTACATATATTTTTCTGTATCAGAGAACATTTTTATAGCTGTAGATATGCTTTGCTTGTTAAAGAAAAAGAAATGTGTCAAAAACCTGTGGTTCAGATAAATATCTACAGAAATAGCTATAACTAATGTTAATAACTAAGCTGCCTTGCAGATCATAAATACTAGGAAATATAAATAACTCCTAGAGACAACTGCACAATCTATATTTGAGGAAAGGCAACATTTGAGTAATCAATCACATGAAGCCAACACTGTCATAAGCTGAGTTTATGAAAATACTTGTAAACATTTATTAAATGTAAATCCCTCTTCAAAATGTGTGTTATCAGAGATCCCCATTTTTTCATGCAATTTGGAGTATGTAATATACAGCAGCCAATGAATATACAAGAGCCTTGTTGCAGGAGCTGTTTCCTGTTGGTCTCTCAAAGTGCTGGCAGTGATACAATTTCTTTCAAACTAATGTCATATAGAACATGTTCTAGAGAATAGCCAATACAATTTAAAAACTGGCTGTATCATCCTTACCAAACAAAATAATTCTTGCTATTAACACTGCTTCTTTTTCAAGATTAAGGAGTACATTTTGCTTTCCTTTGCTGATTGAAGTCAAAAGAATAAATAATAACTCATGTAACTGGGAACAAGTTTTGGACCATTATGTACAGTTTTATTTTTAAACTGTAATGAAGTTTTTGTCAAAATAACTTAAGAGCTGGCAGGAAAAGTTAATAAATGCTGCACTGCAAAATGCTTCCACAGGAAAACTTCCTGCTGCCCCTTTGGAAGGTCCTTCCTAACTATGGGAAGGAAATGTTGCAAATCTCTCCAAAAAAACACTGCTGTTTGCTCAGACCTGTGTGTCCTTGGGCATATATGGTTTGTTCCTCTCTAGTTTTTCTACTTTCTTTCAGCTCTTGAGGGCTTTAGTCAGGCACTGGCCAGCCCCCACAACTCTGAGCACAGCAATCACTTCTGCTATTGACAACAGCTACTCAGCACACTCAGACCTAACACCTACAGACCAGTTTATCTGCTTGAAAAATTAGCTCCCCCAAAACTTCTCCAAGAATTAAACATAAACTAGGCAGAGAAGGGTTCCCAAAATGAGAGACAGTAATGCCATCAGGCATTAAGGATGTCATACACAACAGCATTGGAAGGTCTGAGAATTAATGTGGAAATGATGCTACAGAACAGCAAAACAAATCAATTTCTCCTGACTGCAACAGAGATACATCTCAGTGGAGACTCATGATCCAGAGAGTCCAAACTGTTTGCAGGCCACACAAAACATCCAAGGACAGCTCTAGAAGCTACAAGCCTTTTTTGAACATAATCTTCTCCCAAGAGGAAGTTCAGGAACCCATGCGCAAGGACTCAATGCGATAATACATTAATTATGTTCCTTTAGTCAGTCCTAGCCTGGTCTTCATCTTTCTTGGTATATCTGGATATTCCTCCCACACCATAAAAGTGAAGTGCAGAAAGTAACCACAAGTGACTGATGCTATGGAGAGGATGTGTGACACCCAAAGAAAAGACAGAAGCTAAGGTTTGTGGTACTGTTCAAATCACAACATCAAGCTTTCTCATTCTTTTTCTGGTGAAACATTTTAACCAAGTAACTTATAAGTGGAGCAGCATTCTTATTCTCATGGGGATTTCATTATCCTTATAACAAAATGTGCAATGATGTAGAATAAAAATACAAAATAAAATTAGGAATAGTCTCAGCAAATGTATGTACTGCACAAAGTAATAATAAAATTTATCAGAGTTGTCACAGGATATCCCCCTCTCTCCTCTTTTTAAGCATGGCCACCTTATTCTGTTGCTGATAACAAAATCATAGACAACATTTTAGAACATTGCAATAAGCAGATGTTGTAATACAGCTGCAGTGCCAGCTCAGGTCAGAAAGTGCAGGTGAAAATAATTTGCATATTGCAATGGTTCAGAGGTAGGATTGAATGTTAAGTAGTAATAGACTTCCTTGTAGAGAGCAACCAAAGTGTCCTGAAGTGATTTTTTGAATGGACTTAACAGATTTTCCATCTGCCAATTTTGGTCTTCACTGGGCTATGTTAATATATTAAAAGCCAAAGCCTGAAATGCTTTTGAAAAGGAAAAAACTCAACAAACCGGAGTCCTGATCAAAGAGGATGTATGACTCACCCTGCAATAGGAACACTATTTTTCTGTCTCTTTTAACTCATAAGTGGTTGAATTCATTTCAGTCAAACGGCTAGCAGAAACCAAGCCTGAAATATTTCACTACACAAAGAAAAGTTTTTCCTGAAATTTTTGAATTAATGAAAAAAGAAGGGCACAAGTGAAAGTATTTTGCAGATTTCAGTGAAGTATTCCTCTTGCTGTCCCCACACATTCATTGAATTGACTATTAACGAAAACAAATACTGAACTCTTACATTCAGTTTTAATTTACCTTAATTTTCCTCTATTTTATTGGAAATTTACATATTCTCATCCTTATTGAAGTACTCTATTTTCAAATGCTTCTAAGCCATCAGTTGTGTCAGCTGACACTGTTTCAACTGTCCATATCTAAACAAATATTTCTCTTCCATTTACCAAACACATTGTAGTCTCTACTGAACACAATTACCCAGAAATGAACAAAAGTAGGAAGGCAGGTTTAAAAACTGCTTTCTCAGTAAATAGTGCTTAGTGCATATCTGGATGCATCTAAAGCTGAGTTACACTTTGACTTTACTTCTGTCACCTACATGGCAACCACAAACGTTAGCAAAAAAACATTTTGATGTTATGCTGTTTCATGAGTCTCTTGAACACTGAATATTTCTGATATCCATATTTCAGACAACTTTTTCATATGGCTATCAATTCATGTTTTCTTAAGAAAACCTCATCTTCCACCCTACGCCTATTTTCTCTTATGTTTGCGTCACTTCTTATTGTTTCTTCACCCATTCATGACTTCAAAACCTACAAATTTAGTATAATCAGATTCATTCCCTGTTCATTGGTTTTAATTTCCATTATACACAGTGCCTATAAATTTGTCTCATAAACAGCTTGCATAATTTTACTAAGTTAAGCTCACTTGTCAGCATATATTTTTTCGATTTTGAATATTGGTATCAGTAAGTACTGCCTCTTGCTGTCAATCTTCATTTATTTTCTATTCCATGACTTCAAGAGGGTAATTCCCCTGGTTCAATGTCACATAACTTATTTTCCTAAACTACTTTTGATAAATGTTTTTAGACTCACTTGCTTTCTAAGACACCAACCATTTCTCTCCACAAACACCAAAAAGCAGAATTATATTTTGCTGAAGAAACAACAGGCAACAGCTTTGGGTTACGTGAATGAACATGCTTGAAGTTCTTAGTGGGCACTTCATTCTCACTGCAATCACTATGGGGCATCTGGCAATGTCTGCAGCAAAATGGCCAAGGATTTTCTTGTGTCAAGTCACATGCGTTGCACAATCCACTTCTGAAATTCATGCTTTGTTTCCACTGCTTCTAGGCTGTTTCAAAGTCTCACTCTTCTAAATACCTAGAAATCTTTCATTTTCAGTGTCTTTCTTCATGGCCACTTATCAACCTTCCAAGAGTAACATGAAAACAGGTCATCTTCATTTTCAGTCATATTATTGTAATCTTTTCTCTTAGGAGACCTCTGTTCACATCTTCTGCTTCACCCAGAACTGCTGATGCTATTCTATATGGACACATATCTCACTCAGCCAAACTTTAATGGTATTAATAGTTCCATATCCCTTTGCTGCAGGTACTTTTCTTAGTTCACCCTAATTCTGCATTACTCATTTTCTTATACCTGAAGATCACATGAAACTTTTAGTCTGGTGACCAGGTAAAATAATCATATCATTTTACACTTATTTCCAATGAATAAGCCTTTGACATTACAGTGAAAGTAATACTAATCACTATTTGCATGATCTTGCTGCTCCTATTAGATCTCATCCCATTACTGTTACTCCTATTGTAAAAGGCAATCAGCTTTTACTGCCTGATAATCTGTTTTGTATTTTACAATACTCCTATAGGTCATGCTACCAACAAACTACAAAAGATTATTCCTGGAATATACTGGAAAAAAATAAGTTAAAGTGGTACTAAAATCATTCTTTGTGGAATTCACCTCCACTTTTTGTCTCCACACTGCTTTGTAATGATAACCTTTTGTTATTATCCCTTTAACTAAAGCCTTGCCATTTCAGAATTGTTGTATTAACCTCTAATTGAACCAACTGTCAAACGGAACTTTGATGTTTATTCAATAAACACCATAAAAATGTTCTTTGTCAAGAGAAAGAGGTATCAAACAAGCTTTCTACAAACAGCTATCAAGGTAGATGAGAAAGATCTGCCTTTGGTAAGCCCACCCTGTATATTGGTAACATTGCTGTACTTCCTTAAATCATTCTTTCTGTGATACTTGTGCTGAATCTCTGTCCACAGTTTAGACCACATAACTGCTGATCTCTTCCTTTTCTGTTTTATATTGGTACAGCAATTACTATTTCTATCCAAACTCCCATGAGGAATGTAAGAATTCAGCCATTCTCTGCTCATGCCTTGCTCCCTGCAAGCACAGGGAGCAGGTGCAGTAGGGAGGCAGTATGGATTCAGATGGGCATCAGCACTGGTGCAAGGTGGCAGTTCTGCTGCTCTGCACCCAGGCAGCTCCATCACCACAGCGGAAGCAATGCTGCAGGTGAGGAAGAGGTCTAACACAGCTGCTCTCCAGCAAAGGTCCTCAGCTTGCAGTGGAGTGGTAGGAAATAGCAGTTGAAATAACTGATATTCATCATGCATGAAGAGCAAAGGAACTTCCTCGTCGCTTACTGGTGAGACAGGCAAATACTTTAATACAGCACCACAAAATAAAAAACATACCAGGAAAGATCTCATTCTTGGATGCCCTTTGGGAAAAACTTCTGGTGCCTTATGTGGGGTCGAGAATCTGTTAGGCTCTACACTGTCAGAACATCTGTTTATCTTCCATTTTCCTCTCATAATTTTAACTGGTAAGACTGGAATTTAAATGGCAATTACTGCTAAAAGTATAAGCTCTTTCAGACCAGAGTTCCTTATTACACAGATTGGGTGTAAGTCAAGAAGAAATACCCCTAGTTCACAACACAGCTGCTTGACTTGACTAGAAAATAATGTTTCTCCCCTAATTCCCAATTTCATTTAAAACTCTGGTTATAAATCACTGCCAATGGTTGGACTGACTGAAATTCTAATGCTATACTAACTTCTATTGCATAAACACTACAAAAAAAGTATTTCAGACTAAATCAGTAAATCCCTCAACTCATTCCATTGTCCCTACATACTGACACTTCAGTGTGCATATTACTGCAACAAGGAATATATTTCCATAAACAGTGAAATTAGCAGGAAGAGTTAGAAATGCAGCCTTTGTGATTAAATTATGCTTAGATCCATCAGCACAGAATATATGCTGCCAAAACCAAGAAATTATGGTCAACAAAAGAAGTTATTAAAAAAAACTTCCCTCTTTATTATCATGTTTATCAGACTTTATATAACTTCATAACTATTTTTTTGTAAACAACAGGACAGTGCCTAATGGTCAAATCAAAACACTGATTTCACAAACCAAATTCACCAGAAATTGTCATAATAATGGATTACATTAGTTTCTTCAATCATTTAGAGTTTCCCATTTCGCCATTTCTGGTAAAAGAGGCTAAAATCTCCCATTTCATTTCATGCCTGTGACCAAGGCAAGTTAAGTATCTCTGTAATGAAGACTAAAAGAAAAATACTGAACTATTTACAGCAACTGGACTAACTTACTGCGACTGGATTAGTTACTCTGACTAAATTAACATTGTGGTGCAGTGATATCAGTTTCATAAAAGTATCTATATCTAGATCTATAAAGATTTACACCTAAAAAGGTGTTACGTAACACGAATTTGATGATGGCCATATAGGAAGGGCACAAAGAGCTGCATTATCTTTTACCCCAAGGTTCATACACCAGGTTAATTGTTTCTGTAAGTTTGCTGTTACAATTCATTATAACTGCCAACATGGTTATAATATTAGGAAAATGTTTTAAAAATGAAAATAACTCATTCTGGAATTGCAGTTTCATGCACATGAGGAGTTCACCAATAGTTTCTAAAAGATGAGGAGCCCAGCCAGGGTTTTCCTTCAGGTTAAAGTTCCTAAAATCCTTTTAAAAGCTCAGGGATGGGAGACAGAACACTTAAAGAAAGGCAGTCAGCTCTGTAAGCTGCCGGTGCAAAGCTGGCTGAAGGGGAGAAGGAATTGGGGTGCTGACCTGCCTGTTCCCTGGGTCATGACTCTGACTCCTATTCTGAGCACTGCAAATGCTCATACCAAAAAAGTATTATGCTACCACTTCCACAAAGGTCATCCACAACCTGGTCCCAAGGAATTCATTCTCACTGCTGAGAAAAATGCAACTCTCATCAAGAGTAATGGAAATTGCACATGTGCTTCAGGACAATTTAAGGCCCTAAAGGAATTGTATCCTCCCTTTACACACACATGTAATTTTCATTAATACCAATTAAATAAATTCAATAAAATTATGGCCAGTTACCATAGCACAGAATCCCATGCAAAACAACATCAAGAAGCAACGAGTTTTCTTTTTTTTTTTTTTTTTTTTTGTTAAGCCAGATTTAAATAATCATTTGAATTGACATTTTTAATAAAAAGTAATTGTTTTACTCAAAGCAACAGCAGCTAAAATGGAAATTTCAGGCTGCAATCCAATCAGCGTAAATTGTTCAGGAAGTAGGAAAAAACCTTAAAATTTAAAAAAAAAAACCTGTTATAATTTCCTTTAGTGGCTCAAATCCTGCAGGCAGAATGAAGAACATAGGATACGGACAGAGCAGATGGATCCTTCTGCCATTTTTATATCTAGCAGATATTATATTTTCTTTCAACTTTGTCCAGCCTTAATTAATATGTGCATTAAAATTATTATGTTCCTCTCATATTAATCTAAATAGAAATAGAAATAAAATTTAAATATAACTGCAGTGGGTGCTTCATACTACATTTTCTAATGTACTAGTGAAGGTGAAAGCATGAAGTTTGAGAGCAGTCTCACATTTTTCCAAGCTGGGAGTATACAGCTTTATATCCAAAGAAGTTTTTCTAAGTATTGAAATATTTTAACAGCCTCTGAATTTCAGTGCCCACAAGCTCTCCCTTTTGCTATCACCCTCAAGAACAAAGCACAAGATAAGAGGAGAATGTGACTGTACAAAAGTTGTTCTTGAGTAACTTCTGTGTTTTGCTGATTCCACAGCAGACACATGGCAGGCTGGTCCCCAGCGCATCCCAGAAGTGCCTTTGCACCAACATTTGCCCCCTCCTCCCCCACCCCAAACCTGAGCAGTAGGTCCTGGGAGCCCCCTTCTGCCCCAGCAAGGTAACCCTGCTGCAGCTGGTTGCACTGACTCTGAACCCACAGCATCCCAACAGCACAACAGGCCCAGTTTCCAGCCATTGGCAGGTATGCAACAGAAAAAATTAGGAAAGGATATCCGGGTCACATGACACACACAAATAAACATATAGGCACCTTAGGATAAGTTCTGTGAGAAGTGTCACAAAAACGAGTTCCTAAAAATCTAAAGATCTAAAAATTAAAGTACACAAGGTCCAACAGAGAAAAGCAGTAAAAGTAACTTTAAAATAAAAAAAAAAAAAAAAAAAAAAAACAAAAAAAAAAAAACAAAAAAAAAAAAACAAAAAAAACCCTGCATGGTTATTTTCCTATTCCTGCTCATAATAATCATATATACTGCACAAAAAGGGTAAATCCAAATATTTAAATATTTATCAAGAAAATACATGTGCTTTGTGGGGGGGGATATTTTATGTCTAATTTTGAGAACAAATAAGTTTTAAAAGGTAAATCTAATGCAATGTAATAAAACTGCAAAGTATGTTCTGACCTTCTACTCTTCGCTGCAACACTTACATGCACATATATACACACTTTAATAATACATATCCCAGTGGAGTACAACTGACCCCAGTAAATCCTGCTGTTTCCCCAAGTGTGGAATTAAAAGCTTCATGATCAGAGTGAGAGAACACATTTGTTTCCATTCTTGTGATATCATTTTCCCTCCTCAGACTAGTGTAACCACTGAAGCCCATGACACTCCACACAGCTGACTCAACTGTATGTGTTAAAAAATTTACAGACACTGAAATCAAATCTATTTCTTTAAAAAATGAGGCTTGTATTTTTTCCCTGAAATAAGCTAGTAGAACATTGTAGAAGGAAAACCAGACATTTTAAAGCAATAGTTTCAATACTGCACATGTTCAGTGAAACCAAACAAAACCAAATGAACGTTATTTTGTAAGTACAAAAAATAACCAAGCCACGGAATCCAGAAAAATTGTGAAATTAAAGGCATTTAACTTTGAATATTACATTTTTGCCAAAACAGAATTTTCACGCTATAATTCTGAAGAAGATAGCTTATGCACCTAATCTAGTCTGTTTAGACAATAGAAAAGTAATTTAGAAAACCATGGCAGATGTGTAGAAATATATGAAAACCAAACAACACCCATATGCTTTTGTTTGTAGCATCAAAGATCAATTACATTTGAGAAAAATTTACACATATGTATGTTCTCTCTGCAAAAGAGCTAAAATTTTCCTTCTGTCTGTGTGAGAAAATAAGACTTGAAAGGCAATTTTGGATCTCAAAAGTCAAAATTATGATTACTTGAGTAAATAATATTTGTATTTCTTTTGGTCACTGGTCTCCAGTTACCTATTATCCTCCTTCCTCAATAGCCTGCTGCTACACTTGGCCAACTGGCTTCCCTACCCTTCCCCTTGCACTTGTTTCCCCTCTTTTTTCCTTTTGTGTGTCTTCTCCTCCATCACTCTCCTTCACATTTAGCATTTCTTTTGCTCCTCCTTTTAAGTCATAGCTTTCTATCTTTCAAACATCTACCCCGTGATTTTCCATAAGAAACTAATACGTAGCACCCTTAGACACTTGTATTTTAGTATTTTCAGCCTTTCATGCTTCTAATTCTTCCAAGGCACCAAATACTCATCAAACTGCCTAGGTCACAAGATGGTGACATTGGTACAATCTAATTCCAAAACCACTGTTTTCTGGAAATGTATTTTAATATCTGTTTGCATTTCCAAGCAGTGGGAGAGGGAACAGAGCCTTGGCCACTCCTGCAATATTTGGGTGGGGTTTTTTTCCTAGCTAATATGCAGGGGAAAGCAGTATTACACATACAAATCATTTGCAGGGAAGGAGGGTACCTCAATGGACAGAGCACTAAAAGGACAGTCAGGAACTAGGCTTAGTCTCAGTTCTGTCACTCATATGCTGTTCAACCTAAGAAAAGTCATATTTTGAGTAGTATGCAGCCAAATTTGTAAAGATTGTAACTTAGGGAGGACAGGTGGATATTGGTTTCTTGGCCCCATGTTGGGCTCCTCCCTGGGGGTTCCCCTGTCGGGGGGAAAACCTCCTGGAGCAGTTCTGTGTCAGCAAAAGGAGACACACAGGACTTTTTCGGTCTTCAGCTTCTTGTTTATTATTATCTTATAGAAAGTTTTGCACAGCGTCTATACCAGACTCTGTGCGCTGGAAAAGCACTGCAAAAATGGCCAACAATATCTTGTTACAAGGTCTTTTAAGACTATGCTATCCAGTTAAGAAATGACACCTAAGTTATTTTCCCTTTTAACACAATAACTGATCCCCCGAAGCCCACAATGCAGACTTTTCTGTCCAGTTGCAAGACATCACCCAAACCCATGAAGAAGAAGAAGAAGGTGAAGAACAACCTGTCTCCACCCTAAAACCTACATCTTGTTCCCATCTACAACATACTAAAAATCCCAAAACCTCAATTTCTTACTCAAGTGACATGCCATACTACTCTTTCACACTTTTGTGGACTCACTAGTCTATCTTGAAGTCTTGGAAGCTTTCTCCATGAATGAGGGTCAAAGTCAATGCTTCTCTGGGGGTCAGGTCCCCTCAGAGCAGACAGAGAAATATTCCCTGTGCCCTGGGTTCCCACAGGTGGACATTGTTTCTGTACTGTGCTAGCCTTCAGATTCTTAAGCTGCAGCTCCAGTACAGAAAAATATCACAGTTGAGTCTTCTGGTTTTCAGACAGTATTGTCAAAACAAAAGCAATTATAGATGGTGTGACATGCTCTTCACATTACTGGGACTCAATGTATTGGGAATGCCACTTCATTCCTCTTACTATTTAATTTTTCAGTACTGATTTTCTTAAGGACTTAACATGATCAACAAAAGTAACCTGTTCTGGCTTCTTTTTCAGTGCTATTGAATTGCTTCATTTGCTTGCATACTGTAAGCAGAGCAAGGAAATGACATTCATTGCTTTGTCAAAGGTGACAGTGCCAAGAGATCTGGAAGCAGGCTTGCCTGGGAAGACCTAAGCCTTTCAGGAGAAGAAGGTTTCTTTTTGACAGGCCTGAACACCCACCTGCAAGCAGTCTCCCACCTGAGTTGTGCTGAGATATGCTCCTCCACCACAGAAGTGGTTTTTTTCAGTCACACACTCTTGGGATTTTGTCACAAGCCTCTTATGTGCTCCACTGTGTAGCACCGACTATTTCCAGCACCTGCAAAGGCTGCTCTCAAAAAACCAGAGAAGTGAGGGCACTTCAGAAGGGAAACTCCCTTCATCTCAGGACCTTGGGCACAGTTCTGGGCTGATGCCATCTGAGACACTGTTTCTCAGGCTGGGAACAGGATGACACACAGGAATGCTTCTGAAACTCCCAAAGGCTTGGTGTCCATGTGGAGAGGGTATGGAGCAGCTATGGTGTGTACATATGGTGTCACACATCTCAACGGGGCTTCACTCAGCACAACGGTCTCAGCAACCCCTTGCTATAGGAAGAGCAGGTAAGTTCCTCTCCAAGCCTGCTAAAGATTTTTGCTTAGTATGAAAGACTTCATATGCAAATTCTGTGATCCAGAATCACTTGATTTTCTACAGTTAACTCTGAAATAGCTCATTGTGTTATGGCCAATAGATACCACCTGTAACAGCCCAGAGGTTAAAAAAACAGCAACCAATCAACCAACTCATTCTCACCTTTTCTCAGTCTCTACACAAATTATTTTGGTAGAAGACTAAGAAGCATCCCTGGTACTGAAAGGATAAAGCTGTGGCATCTCTGAGATCTTCAAAGAACAAAGCAACCTATTGTGTTCTTTTCTATAACAGCCAAACCTAAGGATATTTCAGGCCTGTGAAAGCAGCTTCCTTTCCTTCTGTATTCAAACCATGAAGGAAGAAACCACAGCTGGCCCAGAGCTGAAGACAGTAATTAGACTTGAAAAAATATTCCATTTTGAAGCTAGGCTAAAAAGGATGGCAGTAAGCAAAACTGAAGATGTGGCTTTAATATCCTTCAACAGGTTATAGAATTTTTGGTGGTATATGTCAGGAGAGCAAAGCTGTTTTCTTCAGAGAGTAATCTACTTCCTAAATAAAATGTGTATAATAAACTGGATGGAATCAGAATACCCACAGATGAATGGCATCTAGCTAATGGGATAAATTCCCCAAGAATTACACCAATACTACTAAAACTTATTATTTATCTCAACAAAAATGGAACAGAAAGGTCAAAATACACACAAATTCAAGAAATGAGAATGAGAATATTTTTTTGCCACAGGAGAATCTGTATCAACATCTGTTTTTAATGTAAATAATAAAAGCCACATATATCTTCATTCCTCTATGAATAGCAAATATTACTGGGATTGACAATGAAATTACAAAATGGCATACTGAAATGATGGGCCAGATCCACCCCACAATTATACCTTTGTATGCTTGTCACACAACTATAAAATTAACCTTTTCATCTTCAGGTTCATCCACTCTGGTTCATGCTAGAAAATAGCCTAATACATATATTTAGTAAAAAGAAAAAAATTTCCTTATTTAGATGAAAAAGGAAGACAACAGCTTCAAATCTTTGAAAAAAGGAGATGACCTCAAGCAATATCTTCCAGTAACCATACTTACAATCAGAGATGATTGTAGCCTACTCTGTAAAAGATACACACAAAAAAACCTGAACCTCAAACACCTTTCGTGCACTTCACTTACAATTCCTCAGCTCTCAGAGATCTAAAAAGATTTATCATGCTAAATTCCCTGTAGATGATAGGCAGCCAAACATTTAAATGTGACATCCAGAAAGGTAATTTGTCCTTATAAGGAGAGTCCACATCCCTAAGCGTTCAAGCTGTCATCTTATACTTTTAAACACTTAGGGTTTTCGGATGAGCAGTGATAATTTTTAACAAAGCAGAGAGGTCTCAATTTGCAAATTGAGTAACTCATCGAATAAGAAAGTTGGATTTGTAATAGAGTCTGACAGATGTCTGCACCACGACATGACAGTGACAAAGTGCCTCTGAAATTTTCTTTTCAAAGATGAAGTTTCAGCTTGCCTCTTTTCACCTCTAGGAATCCAAATAATATTTTTTGATTATACAGGTGAAAAGAAATTTGGTTTCAGCTACTATCCATTTACATCCAGCAAATAAGTTATAACACCACACTCTGATTGTGAGAAACTCCAGCAATAACAATATTGCAGCACGATGTCTAAGAGTGCCTGGCAGTACAGAAATATGGCAGGGAAAAACCTATCATAAAAAGCTCTGGAGGAAGCTGACTTCTTGAGCACAAAATTAATTTTTGAAATTTAAGAGATTATTTAATGTTTTGTAACAAACCACATTTGCAGATTTCTTTGAATTTCACCTTAACATGGATATGGCTTAATAGGAAATTTATGTTAATCGTATTCAACTGTATCAACATGAACTGAGAGCTCAGAAGCAATACAACAGGAATTTGTCCCAGAGAGCCTGTCCAAATAGGTTAATACTCTGCTAACAAGCACTGTGGTCAAAGAAAGCTGTCACTAGTATGATTTCACAGTGTTTTCACATGCAGGAATCACTCAAATACTTAAATATTTCCAACATGCTACTGAGAAGGAGTACTCATGGCTCCATTTAATGAACACAGATAACAGGGGAGGGGGAAAGGTCAGTCATCTCCCAGTGGGGGCAGAAATGTACTACTGGAGCAACCACTTGGTTTAAGACACAATCACAGGTGAGGAAGTGCTTCACAGCAGCTGGTTGTCCCCTCAGCCTGAGCAGCACAGCAGGAGAGGCAAACAAAAGAGTCTTGTGAGCCTAGGGGCTTTTTGAGGTTTAGGGAGTTTCCAGAACAGAAGCATTTTGGTAGGAGTGAACAGGTGAGAGCTACTCAGTCCTTTAGTTCTTCTCCCTCAAGGTAGGCTGTTGTTGTGCTAAGAATTTGAACTTGAATCCTACGCCAAAAGCTCAGTCATAACATGGCATCAATTCATAATTGCCTCAGATTAATGAATATGAAAATTAGCCACAAAGATTGATCACATAAACACTGCTAACACCTAATAAAGTGGATATTTTTCACTCAAGTATGCATAATCCCTATGCAATTCTGTGTTTTAAGCTGCAGCCTAAACAAAGATGTAAACATTGCTGTCTGACACTGCCTGTAAGAGACATGATATGTCCTTAACTACTAGGATAGGACTGAAGGCCTTACTCAGTGACAGACGTTCAACTCTTCTTGAAGGATACATAGCTGGAAAAAGTTAATAAAAAGTGGCAACACTGTATTCTTCAGAAGATTTCACTATCTTCTTAGGGCATGCCTTTCTCAATTGTGCATAGATTTATGTAACCTTGGAGATCTAGAATCATTAGGGCGCAATGCAAATGTTTTTTACTCATACAACTTGGAGAAACACTGCAGAGTCTGCCTCTTGGGTGAAAATATAACAGCATTCAAAATAAAATAGTATTCAAAAACATCAGTATGATCTACTCTTTTAATTAAAAAATATATATATATATGATGGATTCATAGAAAAGATTTAAACATTGAGTGACTAACAAAAGCACCTTTACTGAAAATAAAGGGGAAAACCCCCCAGGTTCAAATCTTAAACTTGTGCTAATTATGGTGGAGCTAAATCACTGAGAAACTGGCCAAAAGAGTTTGGAAAAATAATTGCACTAAAGTGGTGAATCAAGCTTTAAACTAGAATTCAGAAAAACAATTCCCTCAACAATTCTATTATTCTCTTATTCTGTATCTGCTTACAGAAGTGTCATGAAATGCAAGTCCTTCTAAGAAGCAGTTTCTGGAAACTTCCAGGGGCAGCACCCAGGCCAAAATGAACACACCCAGCAAGTCCTATAAACTGGTTCTTAAAAAATTACTTTCTACAAGAGCAGCAGCCACAGTCTCCCCTTGGGTTCTGCTACTGCAGACAGTGACTGATGAGGGAAAATTAAATGACTACTAACCTATATAACTAGTTAGTATTTTTAGTAAATGATAAGGCTACATTTTTATGCACCATTTCAGTAAAATAAATCGTGTTCTTGTTAGTTCAGATTCTCACTAAATAACATTAATAAATGAAATAATGCAATTTCTGCCCTCCTCCCACTCCATCCACCAATTACTTCTAATAGACTCATACCTTTGCAAAACAGCAAAAAGGCATTTAGAATGAACAATGCCTAAAAAAATGTAAGACTGATATCAGGAATTAAGAGATGTTTTTCAGAATGTGTATATTTTATGACAAACTCATATGATGTGTAAATTCAAGGGATCAAAACCTGGTAATACAGTGAGACTGTACTTAAGTATAGAAGCATTTTTGTTTTCAACATCTCAAAAAGAAGATCAGCAAAACTAGTTAAGGAAGTTATGTGAAGGCTAAGAAACTAAGCTAAGGAAACTTGGATGATTAGTGCTATATAAATTCATCCATCTTAATCTCTCTGGCTGTAAATAACATACAAACTAAATAGTAAACATTAATCTGTGCCTCCTGAGATGATGAGTTACTTTATCTTCCATTGCAGAAATTTTTCCTGTCCTAGATGCAGCAGAAGACATTTGCTACCTGGAAGAACTGCCAATCCCACACATCCATTTTATGTATCTGTTACTGCAGAACTGAATGCACTGATGAAGAAAACAGGTGAAACTGTGTGTGCTGTTGGAGATCTAAACACGTCAGCATGTAACATGAAGACTGTTTCAGTTCACAGCCATGTAATTGCTTTGCCAATACACCAGTAGTTAAATAGTTGAAGAAATTTGTCAAGAGAATTGCTGAGCATCTCAGTCAATTTCCAGCCCACTTAGAAATATCCTTTAAGGCACTGAAAATTCAGTCAGACATGGAAGAGACCAAAGCGATTGCACAGTCATGAACAGGATATCCATGTAATCACAAAACCAGGATCCCCACAATCATTAATGATTTTCTGCTATAGTTGAAAAAAATCCCTGTTTACCCACCCTCCCCCTAACAAGAATAAAACAAACAAACAAAAACCAAGTAAAAACCAAATAGACACAAAGAAACTGCTAATGCTTTTCCAGGGAGATGTTTCCATTTTGGTTTGTTTTTTTTTTTTTTCTTTTGGCAATGTGTCAATATCAGACAGGTGAGTGGAAATTCACCGGCTTATTTGTCTCTCAACAACAAGCCTCAGTAGGCTAGGGCCAGCCTCACCTCTGGAATGGGATGGTACACCAGGGCAGTGCTTTTTGACTTGCATTAGCAGTAATAGTTATGTTCTGCTATTGAAAAAGTCGCTGTGCTCATGTTACTGGGCACGTGATCAATAAATTGGCAATTGTCCTCGTAGGCTGCTATGATTCATATTTTCCATCTGTCCACCGACAAGGGTTCTTTTTGACTAGAAAAGTTATTCTCCAGCTCTGAACTTTATATTCATGCCTGAGTTTGATTTTATAAGCAAATAATAAAACCGCAACCATTATTCTTTTTCTGGAAGAATTCAAACATGATCTCAAAGAACTAGATACAAAATGACTGAAGAAAACACTCCTAAGTCCTGCCTACAGGTAAAAGCAAAGTAAATCCACCACATTTTACATTAAATGGTAAAATGCAATTTTAATTTAGAACCCATAAATACACTTCAAACAGATAGCTTCTCATTTGAGGATACAGACTACACAAATCTCTTCAGTCCAAGCATGAAACCCTAATTTAGCTAAAAGGCAAGCACAACTGCTTCACATGAATTGTTCTTTTCTGTTTTCTCAAAGTTCAGGGTGCCCTGTACTGCTTACCAGTATCTTCTGTACCGGACTGTTTATTTCTGAAGACCTGCCAAGCTTTTACCATACTTTTCAAGGGTAAAAAGAACCATTCTAGTATAAAACTCTTGGAAGCCATGCAGGTTGTATGAATACCCACCCATTCAGCTCTCCACCCTGGTGGTGCTCACTTCATGACAAAAGCCTATCTCCTCACACAGTTTATCTGGCTTTAAAAGATACCTTTTTCTGTTCAACCCTTTTACTGGATAAAGTCAGTCCTATAGTCTGTACCTCTTTTCTACACATACTTCTAGTCACAGGGAATGATCTTAGATCCTCAAAACAAATGGACAAGGCTCAGCTGAGTCAACACAAACCACTATAGCTAGAAGATATTAAATTAAATACCACCTGCTCTAGATCCATCCTTCAAATATAGAAATGAGCTGAGATTATTCACCTGGTGTAAAATCCCAAAGTTCCTTCCTAAGGGCCAGCTCAATGCAAACAGCAGCCTTTGCTCTGCAAGGGCAAAGGAAAGACAGTCATTTCCTCAGGGTATTCATGCAATGGCTGCCCATCCTTCTCTCCTGTATGCTTGTCTTACTTAAACTACATTCCTAATCAGTTTCCATTGTCATGTTTACCTTTTTTAACATCTCATTTTCAACACTTTTCTACTATTGAATATTCATATTTTGCACAGTTTCAGATGTTTTCATTTACATATTTCTAGAGCACCTAATTTTATCTCTTGCTCATATTTCCAACCTTTCTGTCCTTCTGTATTAGAACCTTCTCTGTATTTGTTGTTATATCCTAATTTTATGACCATCTGTGAATATAATTAATGTGGCATTCAATCTTCCTCCTACATCCCTAGTAAATATGTTAGATTTAACTTGTACTGCAGATTCTAGAAGCACTTAGTTGCCATATTCCTTAAAATCAATGGTTTAGCACTTTTCTTTACTATCTCTACAATTACTTTTTAATGCAATCAACAACTTTCACATGGAGCAACATAAACCAAAATTTTTGAGGTATAGCACTAAATTAGTTCTCGAAAGTTTACATTACATAGAACATTACTGCATGAAAATCTTTAGAAAAAGATTTTTTAATATGACTTACTTTATTGTTCATAGCTCTTTACCTTTACTACTATTGTTCCAGTACCTATCCCATTACTCTTCTGTACTAAGATATGAAGTCACAGAAGAACAGCTCTCCCACACACACTTCATGTCCAGTCAGCTGTTAGAGACTGAATTTATCTTGGAGGTGCCAAAGGAAAATGCAGGATCAACTATGTACAGCTACAAAGAAACAGAGTGCCCCTCTCAATTGAACTGATGCTCTCAGTAGAAAGAAATAGTGCAACTGATTGCAAGACAACACTGTATGATGCAATATAATGTTCATTCATTTTGTTCAAGGACAGTTGTGGCAGAATGAGAGTGCAAAAGAAGATGTGTACCAAATCAACTATTCTCTGCATCTGTACCTCTCTTTCTTAGAAACTTCTACAGCCTTTCTGACCAGCTACCACAGGCAGTGCCAGCTGGTTGCTCCTCAGCCCCATGGAGCTCACAGACTATCTGAGCACAGTTCCCATCCTAGAACTTGGTCTGGCGTGAGATGGAACAGGGACTGCAGCTGATGCAGACTGGACAGAGCAAAGCCAATGGTTATGAAGACTGACTCCACTGATGGACCCTGAGAGTGAGCTTCACACTTACGCCTTGAGAGGCTACCTAGAACAGATGCTGGACAGTGTTAAAGGAATAAAGTAGGTATTTATTAAAAAGGCCTTCAAAGGATACACCTTGAGCAGTACAAGAGCCTGGCTGAGACTACACCCAAGATGGACGATGGATCACAAGTTTTCACACTTTTTTAAGTTTTGGACCATTTACATATTGGGGTTAATTGTCCAATTACAGCTTCAGTATGAAGTCCCATCCTCAGTTGTCCCCTATTCGCTGACATTTGTACTTTTTGGGCCTGAAACTGCAACGGTGTCCTTGGTTCTCAGGTTGGAAAAGGATTATTTTGTCTAACTAAACTGTGAGGAGAACTTGCTAACACTTTATATGAAGTTCAATGCAGCGCAGAATCTGGATAATATGAAAGCTAAAACTTAAGGCATCAACACCAGCATCACACCATTGCATAGTCAGAACTTTGGGGATGTCCCAGTTGTAGCTCTTTTAAATGTTGCAATCCTGCAAACCAGGCCTACTGAATAATGGGCCATAGGCCTGGTGTCCCTTGGTCATGTGTCTGGTCATACCTGAATTACAGATTTTGGTTGGTTCCCCAGAAAAATTTCCTTCTCCTCTAATCACCTCACAGCACAACAGGGCAAGCAACAATAATGAGGCAGACACAACTGTTCTTTTACACAGATTTCCTCAATAGCTTAATGTAGCAAAACATTATTTCTACTCCTCTGCTTCTTTCAACAGCATATCTTCCTTGCATCTCCTTGTGTGAAATTTCTAGGAGGAATGCAGAAGGGGAAGGAGCACAGTTCTAGAATAAAATTCTGGTGGGAAATTTGGTGTGATGCTGCTAGCGCACCACAGGGAAATAAAGTAGGGAGAGCTCAGCCAGGGACAGGAGGAGAGAGGACAGCACAGTTTGGCTCAATGACTCATTCCTCTGACTATACCAAATTTCTCCAGATTAGATTGACCTCCCATCCCTGATGCAGCCAGTCAGCTCTGTGGCTCTAGCTATGCAGTTCTCAGACAAGCAATGAAAACAAAGGACCCAGGGGACAGGACTACACAAGATTACCATTGCCTTATCAATAAGTCTAAACCATACATAGAGAGGGCAAATGGAAGCTGGAATATATTGTCCAGAATTTCTTAAGCCAGCAAAATTATTCTTCAAACAAATTGCTATTACAAATATAGAAACTGAAATGTATATAGAGGTATGTGACTTCAATAAATTCTTAAATTGATAGGGAAGTCTTTCTGATGTGAAGTCACTAGGATAACTACCTTTCCTCTGATAAATTTCAAATCCATGTCAAAAACTATGTCTTCTCAATAAATCTGAGTTTCCTAAATTTTTCAAAGCATTGTGTTTCAGCATGTGCAGGTATGTGGAAGAATAAGCACCATGGAAGTTGCAGAACTGTCCCCTTGAAAGATACTTTCAGGAATAAATTACATAGGCATCTATCAAAGACAGACTGTAGCAATGTGTTTGGAAACAATACTTATGTTTGCATATAAAATATGACTGGGAGAAGGGACTAGATGATCACTAGCATTTTCTTCCAGATTCACCTCTTAAAAGGCTATGATCGATGTTCATATTAGGAAACAGTTGAATCAATTATTACAAACATTTTTGCAAAGTTCAGTTCATCACAAGTGTCACCTATAATCCTTAGCCTGAGGCACCAAGAATAGAATATGGTCCTTAGCAATTTTTCTGCTTATTTACTATGCTCAAACTTCTGTTTACTCAGATGTCAGTGTACAATACCTAAGTTAAACTTGACATGCCAAGACTCCTCATCTAAACTCATATCTTATTCTATAGTTAATTTCCCAACAAATCTGAACTTCTACTTAGGTTATGTAACATAATCAGTTATTCTGAAAAAATTCTGGATTTAAAATACTTTGTGTTTGCTCTGGCCTTAAAAAGTAATTGACTTCTAGAAATATTTTATTTATGATTAGCAAAAAGCTATCATCAAAGTCTACATTTAAAGTTTCTGATCAACCTAAGAGACCAAGAAAAATAGAAACAATAAAATATTAAATAATTTTCCTGCTGAAATATTTGATAACTAGGAAATTTTGAAAATTCTATGTCAGAAACGTTTATAAGAAGGCAGAATGAATAATAATTTGAATTTGCCTTTAAACTACATTCTAATTCTGTCTATCTTCAAAATAAAATCTTGATAATTAAATAATCTGCAACAGATCTACAAAAGAACAGAACTGGAATATCTGGGACAAGTGGTCATGGCAGACTGAATTCTAAGCACTGAGGTAGTACAGTTTGTTATCAGCCAATGTTTGTAGTAAATTTTCTGTACAAAAAAGTTTACTATTTAATGAAACAAGCACTAAATGAAGCTTACCTACAAAGGAAAGAAAACTTACTGTCCAGAACGTATGCTTTGAAAGCAATGGCAAAAGCTAAAAGCAACCAGTTTCATGTCAGTCTGACAGAAAGACCACAGAAAAATGAATGTGTAGCAGGAGAGGTGTCAAGGCATAATCAGTGCACATTAAAGATGGAAAGAAAGAATCAACAGCTTAAACTGCTGAAAGGGCAACTGCCACATAAGGTTTTTATCTTTCCCTTACAAAACAATGTGGAAGATCTATTACATCACGAATTTTGATACTATCTGTGAATTAGATTGCTGATGGATCAGACAACATGGGAGTAAACAGTACAGTGGGAATACAGCCCCCTAAGCAGCTACACAGGTCCAGTAGTAAAACAAATCTTCAGGTCAACATAAAAAATACCACACACATACATGCACACACACACACACACATATGGAGCAAAGGGAATCTGTTTTTGATATTAATGGATTTTTCAGAACCTGAAAACTGTTGGAGGAAAATCATCTCAAAATTTGTTTGGTGAACTAATAGCTGTTTCATAGGGAAGATAAACGTAAGGAGGCTGAGCAGGGTAATAGACGGCACCATCTAAAAAAGATACATGTAAAGAGTATTAGGATGAAAAAACCCAACATCATTTAATGCAAGGACTAGTGCCTTTAATCCAACAAAGAGATCATATCCTAAGGGATGATATCAAGCATTCATCAGAAAGCAGACTCATAAATATTTTTGGAAGTTGCTGTCTATGTTAGAGAAAATGCATCAGAGATTTTCAGCAGCTGATGTGAATTGCATTTTTATTGTTTTTTTTTCACTAGCAGCAGCCCAAAGAAGAATGTTTGTAAAACTATTCACAACCTCCCTATATACAGCAGGTTATATATAGAATCCTACCTCTGAATCTGTGAAGTCCATTCACAGACACAAGGACACTGCAATACATCACTGTACAAGCGTACATTCAACTTGTTTATCAGCAAAGCACCAAAATTCAGTGTCCATTCTGTTTAATGTTTCAGTGTTAACACAGGGAAGAAAGCAACCCTTCATTGTACCAGCTGAGAGATCTTATCAAACTGCTCACATGTCACAACGATTCTGCCATTGTCCTACATTTGCATGATGACCTGAACTCTACTGGTATGCTTATAGTAGAAAACAACTTCTATTTTTATAACTTAAAAAAAAAAAAAAAAAGTTAAAGCAACGTTTCAAAACGTAAGGAAAACATTATATTAGTTGAACAAGAATTAGATCACAATAAAGTTCTAAAATCTGAAATAATCTGAAACTACGCCGTATATATATACAAAGTGGAAGAAACCTCTCTAACAGTTCTTACCTTCTCTATACCTGAGGAGATACAGTGGTGCACCTAGAAGACTGATGTTCTCTTTTGACCCTTCCAAAAGCCACAGCAACCATTCCCAGTCCTGATCCTTTTAATAAGACCTTTTTAATTAGACCTTCATTGCCCATCTCTCTCCCTTTTTTTTGGTAATGTATATGCCTTATCTGAAGTGCAGTCCCTCTTCCTATGCTTTTTAAAATCACATAGATGAAAACAGGGCAACTACAGCAAGTGTGCATAGCAGACAGTTTCTAAGAGGTCATATTTTCACTGCATTAATCCAGGGACAGCTGCAGTATATCATTATAGCTATGTTGATGCCATACCTTTTTTTAAAAATACTTTTAAGATACAGTAGACATATTTAATGAAAAATGTATGCCACTATCATTTGCTTTTACTAACTTCAAAATACAGAATTCAGTTTCTAGCTGAAGAATGTCTGCTTCCTGAATGACAATCTAAATGACCTTTTACATCACCTTAAAAAAGTAGCATGTATCATTTTGCTGCATTTGACCTATTTTCATTTTTAAAAAGCAAGAATAAAGTCAACTACAAGAAAGCATAAAAAGTAAAAAACAAAACTATACCCTGAAGCATTCTGTCATTTGCTGAAGATGTAGTCACAGTGAGCCCATTCCTCTAAGTCCATGTCCAACTCAATATTCTTTTGGGAGAAGGGGGTTTATTAGTTGGTTTGGTTTGGTTTTTGGAAATGGACTGGTTCACCTGTGTGGCAATGCTTGATGCAAGTCTAGTGTCCTTCCAAATCTTATATAATCAAGTCAAGTGACCATTTGGGGCTAAGAACTACACCAGTTTTCAGCTGAAAGGACTGTTCCTCACTGTGCTTTCTCAGGGAAACAAGATAACGATCTACAAAGGCAGCAATAGCAAATATTGACCCAGTGAATATAGAACAGCTAAGAACTGTATACTAAATGGGACACCAAGGCACAGAAAGATATAATTCATGAACATATTACTAGCACGTGCATGCCAGCAGAAAAAAACAAACAGAAAATCATAGTATTTTAGGGTATTTTTTGATAAATGTTATCTCTGGAACTAACACAGTACCTGAAAAAAGATGTGCACCAAAAATTCTGTCCAATAAAATTATATAATATTTTGAATTTATATATTATTTCTTATCTTGCCAGAACAGCAGTTGATGGGGCAATGGATAGGGATTTCTAGCGATACAGAAAATGGTTTGATTCAGCATTATAAAGTCCTCATATTTACAGGGGTTTCTTTTCATTCTCAAGACATGGTCACATTAGTGTTGTAGGAAAAAAGCAGTCATAAGAAAATTAATGATTATGTTCTTTGTGGGTTTTCTTTTTTTTCCTTTAAGTGCATGAGAAAGTGGAATCACAAAAGCTAATCAAAAAAGTCCCCTGAATTTCCATTGCTTTTCCCAGGAAATGCAAAATAACAGGAACAGAATAACACTATAATAACTAAATGGGCTAACCAGAGAACCTCTGTCCACAAAACAAAATCACTGAAATAAATTGACAGCAGCTAGGTTGGTGATGTAGAGAGCCTGGCCCCCTCTGCTGTCTATTTTGTGCTTCTTCTAAAATCCTTCTAGCAAACCTACAGACTTAAAGAATAACATTTTTGTATTTCTGAATGTCTTCCTCTGACTTTGACGCTGACAGATAACCCTGAGAACTCCTACAGAGACTGATAGACTGACATGCTAGACCTGGAAACAATGGGACTTAAAAAGGAAAATGGGATATCTTAAGAGGTTAAAAATCATCACCCATCTTTTCATATGTGTAATTATGTGTAATAAGCTTGTACAAAAAGTGACAAATTCCTTTTGGTGACTAAACACTCTAACTGGGAGACAAGATATACACACAGGCATATCATCAAGCAAAGGCATTTATTATCTGACTCAAAAGTAAAAAATACAAAGTACATTCTAAATGTACTGTCTATAAAGATTAACTTTTTCAATATGTAAGTTATATTGTGATCAAAAATGCAAATGTAGCATAACTTCTATATGCTTTACATATACTGATTTGTTACTATACTGAAATTCATACTGAAAGGGTACTGTAAAATGTTAAAGGCTCATCATGCTCCCTTAAAACTTCTTTCATAGAAGGTCAGAATATTGCAGGAAGAAGGAAGAAAACATGTGAGCCACTTGCATGGCTTTACCTCTTATGAACCATGCCCCATATTATTTTTTTAAATCCCATACTTTTGGGACATAGAACATTCTCCTCTGACCCACATCAATACAAACTTTAGTCTGTTGCTCATTCCACTGGATTCCCCTTTCTGTGTTTGCCTAGAGCAGCCTGCTTATGCACACTAACAAAGCAAGAGAGATGTACACCATCAAGATTACAGCATTTCTTAAAATTGCCTGTGTAAAATTCATCATAGAAAACAATACAAATTAAAATCAGTGCAAACCTCAATGAAATAAAAAAATATTTGCATTAGACATCTGATTTACATTCCTCAACAATTAAACTAGAGAATTAAGTCAAGACTAAATGAAAAATAAAACCTTTGATAGCCAGCCCATATTGTATTGGTCTTAAGTCTGCCAAGGCTGAGTCTTCACAAAAAGCTTTCACAGAAAGCAGAATTGAATCAGGACCATTCTCTGAAATTATGTGAAACACAAACCAAAAGAGCTGCTGTCAGACTAAAGCTGAACCTAACCTGAAAATAAAACTAAGAGACTACTCCATATACAGCTCTGTTTCCAGCTCAGGTACAGAGAAATCAAGGAAAAAATTAAGCCTCTGCACCATTTGCAAGGAATGCCCTTCCCTAGCAATTGTTTGGTGATTTTCTCCAGATCTTAACACTTCTGTTACATCCATAAGAGCTTCTGTCTCTAGCTTGATCAGAAGTCCTATCTGGAGAAAGATCTTCACTTTCTCTCCCCCAGCATTCCTGTCCTTCAGATTAGCATTTCAAAAGCACATCAAGTATCTTTCAAAGTGTGACAGCCACAGTAGTTTTATCACATCATTCCAATAAAAGAAAAAAATCATCATAGTTCTATTTGCAATGCTTCTCAAGCTCTCATCAGCACCTGTGAAGTAAGTGTTACTACACTCATATCATAAGTGGAAAGAAAATCAAACACAAAAAAAGGTATAACTGCCCAAGCCAATCAGATAACTGCCACTGGTGATGAAAACACAACTACAGCAGAATCCACATTCCTTTGCTGCATGTGCTCCCTGAGCAGACCACCTTCCACAGGTGAAGCTTGAAAAGCAGTGAAGTCTGGCCAGGGGAGGGACTACTTTACAAAACAGAAGAACACTGAAAACATTCTAGCTTGAGACCAGTTTGCAACTATGTTGGACTACACTCTGTGTTCTGAGTGTATTCTATTCTCCACCCAAGTGGATTTCTCTGTCCACACAGCCAAGAAGGTGTGCTTTTATCTGATACAACTAGCACGAGTAAGATAATTCCTGCAATTTTACTGAAAACAGCAATGAAGAAAATGCAGATTTCAATTCCTTGAATTCAGGCAATGCCAACAATGGGACTGACTGTACCTCGCTTCACCTTCATGGCAACTACCAACACCTTGCCTTGGCCGTTACAGATACATAACTTGCATGAGACACATTGCTATGAATAAATACATTTTCAGTAAAGATACAGTACAATGAAGACTAAGTTCGTACATGCTCATCTTTCCCCAAATCAGTCTGTTCGAAGTGCAGGCTTTTACTCAACAGTAAATGCATCATGATATAACAGGAGTTAGTCTATTGATCTGTCCTGTTTTTCTATGTAGTGTGAATGTTCTCTTACTCGGTAACTATTGCACTTTTTTTATTTACCCAACAGCACAATTACAATCTTTACAGAGTGCATAAAAATAAAAAATTGCACTGTTTGGCATTAAGGTAAACATCTAATTTGTTCCAACAGGAACAGAATTAATGCCGCATAATCATATGTAAGAGAAAAGTTGGAAATCAAAGAATAATCTTCACCTACAAAGTCTCCATAAACAATGGGGAATATACTGATAATCTGGTAATCCAAAGCAACACACACAAAGGGTGACAATCAAAAAAAAAAGCAGTGGTAAATAAACTTCCTCAAATTAAAAAAAAAAAAAATATTTAGTGTACAGCTATGAAGCATGCAAAAGCTGTCCCCAGAAGTTTCAGTGTTCAAAAATTTCTGATTGCATGGATTCATATGGTCATAAATAATACAGTTTCATAGCCATAACAATAAATAAATAAACACATACAATATAATATCACATTACTCATATCCTACATATTATCCTTCTTTCAAAAAAAATCAAGGAGTTTAACAAGTATGCTTTCATCAAGGCCTAATATTTTCTATTTGCATAGTATCATGATAAAGAAATGCTGTTTGAAAGAGTTACTTTCTTATGTCACCTCTTTCATTGTAGCTTTTTCTTTAAACATCCTATTGACCCTATATTACATCACTCTGATGGAAGGCTGAGCACCATTTTCTACATTCTGATAATGTACACCAGATTCTTTATACTTTGTTACCATTAATTTTACTACGTATTAACATTTAAAATAATGTACACTGCATGCTGCAGAATTTTTAGTTTTGCATAGATTTATCCATGTTTTTAATTTTATTGTTATTATGAATTCTCAGAAGCCACTATGACATATGTTTTGAATATGGATTAACAGAAGTAGGCACTTCACATATTTCAGAGGACACAGTAAACACATTCTTGAACAGTAGCATATATACAAAATAATATTTAAAATAGAGTGCCTAATTAGAGTTTTGCTTAACAAGCAGAATTATGCTTCATTAATGATCCCAATCAAAATAATACTTTCAACTGATTTAATTAGACACCGAATCACGCCCCAAAATGTATATGTGTTTTATGTAATGAATTTTAATTCCATCCTATATGTGCTCCAGGAGGGGGGGAAGCACCCCCCTATTATAAACCTAATACTTAAAGAAATGTTTTTCTTTTTAAATTCTGCACTTGGCCTTCAGATCTCTCTTTCACATTTGACTGGTTTAATGGAAATAATCATTTGGTGTCTAATTTCATAGATCTGCAACAATGGCATGACTGTAACAGATTACAGGAAGCTTTACATTTGATTTAAGAATATATATGAAAGCATAGTCAACTGACATGGCAGGAAGTACAAAGCAAAACATTTCCATTAACTACTACTGTTACTTCATATATACTGCTAAAAGTGAATTCTCTTGTTAAATAACAGTGTCCCATTTTGTGCTTTTATTTAATCACTAAAAAACAGAAAAAAAGTCTAAACTGATTTTTAATTAAATGCTTCATGAATTTTCCTCTGATAACTTTATGAATATCCTATATTCCTGTTCACAGGAAAAACAAAGGATTACTGTAAACTCAGAAAAGGACTACATTTTATAGCATGCTTATATTGCTGTCTGCTGCTCAAAAATTTGCATTGAAATTGTTGCCAGGTATTCACCTTTGCTGATATTTTCCCTAAAAATAGGAAAAGCAGGAATCAGACAAGTGAAAAGCAGATTTTTAGGGAAGAAACACTATAAAAATATTGTAAGGCTATGACAAATGTGATTTCTTAACTTAGTATAGAATAACACGATTTAATCAAAATAGGGGAATATAAATCTACGTAGATTTCTTCTACACTGACAGATAATTAAGTAGGAGAAGTATTCCTAACTGAGCTTTGCTTTTGAGACAGCAGTTAGACAGACTTATTTAAGAGTTCTATCAAAGAAAGTAACCATGTCTCAAATACAAAAATCTGTTTCATCATTTATGGTTTTATCACATCATATAGCATAACTTTCACATGAGAACAAAGGTCATTTTAAAGCAAACTGTTGTTCTAAGGTAACTTTTAATTTGAGGACTAAATGTAAATTGCTATGGTGAATGCACGTTAGGTCACTAAAACAACGGTAGCTAAACTCAGATGTGACCTAGCAACCCAGGTGTTCAGGAAAAGTGCTGTTAACAGTAAGGATTGATGATCTAATCAAACTGTCACACTCAGATCCTCAGCAGGGTGGTTGGAGGGGAGGTGGAGGAGGATAATATTCAGAAAGCAAGCACATGCTTAGTGTTACTTTAAATTGATGCTGACATTTTCAATTGTAAAAAGAAATTTTTTTCCGAAGTAATATAGGAAACAACTCTCCTAACCTTCCGGAGGATATCAGATAATCAGAGAGCTTGTTTTGCAAAAGCCAACTTCTCAGATGTGTGACTTTATGAAATACGAACTATCAGACATTTTAGAGATTCAAGATGATAGCAAGTATTTTAATGCTTTTCTTTTACTTAGACAGGCATAAATCAGTATTTAGCTAACTCTGTACAAATGCACTTTGTACTACAAATACATATGCTATGTATATACCATGAAGTAAAATAATTAATAAACCTATCTATTTTTGCTAGTACCTCTATGCTTTCTGCTCTCATGCTGTCTCTTGACTGTATCACTAAATACTCAGAAAACTGACAAGCAAAAATGTCAACAACTGAGCAAACAAGATGAAATTACAGTGGTCTAAGAAACACGTTCAGCACTGCATTTTTTTAGCATTAACATCTGCCTACTTGCAGGATGCCTAAAATTAAGGGAGTACAGAATTCCCATATGGTAGAAACAAAATAATGTAGAAACAACCCTTACGAGTTTGTCCATGGGTGATGAAATCATACGTAGTTATAAACTCTTTACCTTTTTCAATTAGCAGCTGGAAGGAAACCAGCTTAACATGTCAGAAACTGGGCAACTATATCATAAGCAGTAGCCATTTTATGCATGAGGTTTGAGGTGGCCATTTACAGCCATATGGCATCTCCATATCCCTCTCAGACAACGATGGCATCTTGATGAAGAACTTGCATGGAAAGTTTCAGAAAGCCAACAGGAGGGCTGGGTTTTGGTGCCTCTATCTTGAATCTGCTTGGAGAACTATGAATGTACAGCATTACACAGAGTGATGGTGGTCAACAAAAATAAGGCCATGGACCTGAAATTCTAGAAATTATCTCTCACTAGTCTACAATGAGCCATGTCTTATATAAATGGTACAAAACCAATAATTCATTTTCTGAAGGGTACTGTCAGTGAGCTACAGGTGTACAAACACAAGCAGTTCAAATATGATAAGTGGGAGCGAGGTTTTCTTATGTAAAATGAGGCATCTGTTCTGTGTTTACACTTCTATTTGTCTTGCAGCTCTAGAGATAGTGAAACTGAACATCATTCTACGTGGAGAAATCTATACAATACATAAGCATAATGAAGATAGAAAGGAGACTTTAAAATCACAAGTTACAGACATATCATATATGAAGACATTAAAGCCCTCAGCAAAGAATAGAAAGAAATAAAACAACTAGAAAAAGACCCAAACACAGAAATGCATTTTTACTTGTGTAGTGTACTGGTAAAATTTCTGCAAATCAGTTGATCAAAAAAACAGAAACAAAATCGTCAAAATCTCCAATAAGTACCAATGATAAAACTATTTAATTTCATCTCTCCTTTCCCTGTAGCTATTGCATTCCTTCCACCTGTAGTTATTTTACTAGAACACACAGGTATACAGAAGAATTATGTATCTAGTAGATTGCTTTTATGTTTAAATATTAAGACTTCAGGCATTAAAAATTAAACACAAAACATCCTATGGGGAAAAAAAATTTGGAAATCATAAAATCTGGATGTTATTCAGCAGCAGGAATTTCCTCAAGCTACCCTTTGCTACAAAATTAATTCACATTACTGGAAGGCTTTCCTATACCCACAGTGTTGGGAATGTTTTGTCCTATGGGGGACTGTTCGCGCAGGATTCAGAATTTACATATTTCACCATTTTGCTCAGTTATTTTCTTCAATAAAGAGCATCAAACCTCTGTGCTAAATTTAAAATGAATTACAATTTTGCTGAAGGTTTAATTGCTAAGTAATTTGTTTGAACAGTTTAAACAATTTACAATTTAGTCAACATAAAAATTTGTGGGCAATCATATGGGAAAACTCATAAAACCACAGCTAAATTCCAAGTAATCAAAGTTTTATAGACTGAAATAGCCTTTAACTAACAAATTATCATTATGATTTGATGTTAACTGCA
>NC_071530.1:95089395-95179395 GCF_026979565.1 Vidua chalybeata
TCATGGTACTGTTCACTCCAGAACATGTTTCTCCAGCATTTTCTTTCCACCTTGAGGCGCTGAAACTTAAGTAAACCTAGATAAACAAACATTCGTACTTAATAATTATGCAGCTGCTTTGGCTGCAGAAAAGTAGTCCTGATGGCATCATAACTTGATGCAAGAATTACGAAGTGTGTGGCTGAAAAGTAGAAAGTAAGTTTCTACCATCAGTCATATACAGCATTTGCCACAGAACTTCTGTTTTCTTTCTTTGTAAACTTCCAAAGTTTACAAAATACTCCTCTTGATCCTTCAGAATGTATGGAAAATATTTTATTGCAGCATGGTCAAGAGATTATGTTTTCATTTCCTTTACAGTATTCTCAATAAATATTTGTGTCATATTATATAGACTGATCAACGTTAAAAGTCATGGTATCATCCCAGACATGGAACATTTCACATCTATAAATGTCACAACATACAACTCTCAAAGCAGTGTAACATAGACTGCAGAATTGTCTGGAGAGGTCCCTTGCTACCAGTCCCATGCAGGTAAAAAGGGATCTGGAGATATATTGCCATCCTAATCCTTACCCTCTTGGCCTACACACTTGCCTTACACAGTGGAAGCAGCAAGCTGGGACACTCAAATGGAACAACTTACTTTCAGCTGACTGCATCAGAGGAGGGATCACTTTGCAGCTTACAACTTTTTGGCTGGTGGCATGCAACAAGGAACTGTGTTTTCCTTTGAAACAAGCCATTGTGAAATAAAACTGGCACTTTCAGCAGCTACCCACACTGTCTTCCACGGATTCACCGACAATGTTAGCATACGCCTGCTAATGGAACTAATAACCTGTGCTCTAGACAGTACTTGATTGTTCGTGAATGTGAGATCATCATTTTTATCTTGTTATGATGCTTAAAATTAGCCAAAGGTGCTCACTGTGGGCAGCATGAATCCCATTAGGCACTCCCTCTATTTTCTAACCATAGCAGCTAAGCCTTCACAACAGGAAGACTGTTGCTGACTGCAGAAATTTCTAAAACATCTCACATACCTAGCAATTAAAATAAACTTCAGATTGCCCTTCCTTCTGAACTAAACTCTAAAATTGCCAGGATTTAATAAGAAGAACAAATAATGGAATATAACAAATAGGAAAATAACTTCATTCTTTTACAGTCCTTCACTTATTTTTCTTTCTGAAAAGATGTTGAAGTCATCACTTCTCTTTGTGATAGCAATCTTCAAAAGTATGAATGTCTGCCTAGTCTTCATTTCTTTGTAGCAAAGCAAATGTATATGATGTATGTACAGACAACAAGCCATGAGGAAAGCTGTGAATTTTCAGTACGTTTTCTACTTCCATTTCTACTACCTGAGAAATCACAGGTGGGTTCCTTATGTTCGTTGGTCAGCCACAGACAGAGGAAAACACTCAGGCAGCAAATGATTATGAAGCCTGTACCTATGGAACCTGTTCCACACTCTGACATAGTATAGCACCAGACAAGAGCTGAACACCAAAGAGAAATACTGCTTGCAAAGGTCAGATAAGTCTCCAAAACATGGAAAGCTGAGCATGCATCTCAGGCAAAGCACTGCTAAAGTTGAGTCCTTTACACAAACACATCCTCTCATCACAAACTTCCAAACGGTAAATATTTCAAGAAAAAGCTACATTTCTTTCCTTAGAACTTTTCCAAAGTATGATTATGTAACTGTCCAAGACCCTTTTAAAACAAAATGCAGGAAATAATTAATTAAGTCACGCTTTTCATTCCTATCCAGTTAACCTAGTAGTGTCAGGTTTCAGTTGAAAACTCGAACCCATTTGCAAGAAGCAGTAAAAGGTGATGACAAAGGTAGAAGGCAAGACTGCACAACACCTACTACAGCTAGCCTCTTGTCCAGTGGATCCATGTGTACTGCCAGTGCCTCTAACTGGAAACCCTTCTGTGAGACAGCCACGTACAGAACTCATTCCTTCAGTACACAAGCAGGTTATTACAAAATGATTACATACTAACCCTTACCCTCTTGGCCTGCATGGTTGACTATGCAGTGGAAGCAGAAAGCTGGCATGTATAACTGGAACAACTTCCTTTCATACGGATGTATGGCACATCACTCTGTGACCTTTGCTACTTGTTTATCCAAAATTTGCTGTAACATCAAACTGGATCTTTTTACTTTGCAGGGGTAGCATTGCCCAAAACAGGCGTGTCAAATAGTTACTATCACAATTTCTCTACTCAAAGAAACAAAAATGCTTCAAAAGAAGAATTAACAGTTCAGTTAAATAAAAGAGGGTTCTACTGATGCACTTTTTACACTTCTAGTTTTACATTCAAAATGGAAATATCAGGACAAAAAAATCAGCTGATTACAAGATAGTTTTCTAAATAATATACAAAACACCAACCCTGAGTTCATTTTTCCTGGCTACTTTTCTTTCAGATCTCAACAATCCCTTCCACTGACATACCTACAGTCTTGTCTATTTCAGGATATCTACATATTAGTAGAATTTAATATTAAAAAATTCAGATGGGTTTATGCAAGTACATGGAACAACTGGTACCTAGGAATTTCCTCTTTTTACTTCAAAGCATAAAAAATACACAAATTTTAGAAGTATGTTATATTCCAACATTATTTGACAAAGCATCTCAAACATATTTAGGTTGCTATTACACAGTAGTAGGTATTTATCTACAGCTCTTGCTCTCAAGTTGAAATCACTGCACATTTTTTTCAATCAAGATAATTTCAAAATCATATGATCTTCATATGTTACTAGCATTGTAACAATGATCCCACTCTTAAAGCACATGAAAAATACCAGAACCTTCCAAAATTGAATATATACTTTAATGACCTTTACAAGAATTGTTTTATAATAGATACTCCAATTCAGTGACTGTTTGTGCTACCAATAACTTTATTCATTCATATAAGAATGATTCTATTTTATTCAATGGGATTACTCATATGTAAAGTTATTTCAGAGGCAACTCATCATTTAAAATTCATAAGGAAGATGAGGTTATTAAGTAACTATAAAGGCTTTTATATGGCTTTTTCTTATGTAAAATAATTTTTAAACAGATATATCAGATAGAACTCTAGTTAAGAAAGTATCATAAACTATAAAATGTAAATTTTACAGTACTAACAGTGTCTCTAAAAAAATCTTTAAAGAGTATTTATGTTTATTTTTCATATAAAAAAATTCTAAATCCAGAGTTGTACTTAACAGTGGGTGGTAGAATTTATTCTCACTGATGAATGACTTAGTGAATTTATTTTTATTTTCTTGCTTTATCTTCATGCCCTCTTCATGCCTCATGCCCTTCAAGATATGTGTGTGTATGTGTATATCGTAATAGTGAAACAACTGTGTTCTGTGTTCTGACACAATTTACAAATAAAGTAATGATGTAACAGAAATTAGAACTTGGCATCATTAACATTACCAATGCACTCACCTTGTCCTCCACCACAATGTCTACTAGACACAATAAAGATGTAGCCAAAGATTTATCCTGCCAATAAGATATAGTTATAGGTTCCATGAAGATTACTGACACTGAAGTACCAAATATGTACTGGCCTTGGACTTAAAAGATAACATGCCAGTTTTGAGACACATTCAAGTTGATAATAAATCAGTATCACAGTTCCAATAACAGGAAAATATACCTCAGAGGAATTATTTCTGTTAAAACATTCCATTTTTGAGTTAGCTATTAAATGGCAATGATCATAATGGACTAGGCAGTAGGGGGTTTTGTGTCTGAAATGTGTAGACATTTTACTACAATTTTATTTTTTAAAAACTTATGTGATTTTCAACTGCACAGTACTTTCCCCTTAAATTAATTATGTCTTTTAAAAAAAGAAAACAACCTAAGCAAAAGATGTTTTAGTAGTAATTTCATTATGAATTATACTCATTTTCTGTATCCGCCCATGCAAACACCTCCACAGCCTCCATAACTCCTGCCTTTTGTGCATAAAAAAACCCAATAGTGATGGAAAGCTAGAGGGAGCAAGGTGCACAAGTTAAGTACTCCTTACTAAATTGTAAATGCATTTTTTCTCTCCCTTTCAGAACTATCTCTGTGCTTACCACCAGCAATTCCATTCTAAGAAGTTTGTTTAAAGAGCCTCAATTTGTCGGGGTGTATGGGTTATAAACATTTTTTTCAAGCACCCTTTTGAACTTCTTTTCAATTTTCTGTTTTTGATGATAGTCATGCTGACAACTTTTTTTGGTCCATCAAATTCTGTAGTACAATTACATGAATTTACTTTTAATAAATTACCATCTTTGCATATATCAGTCAAACCATGAAGACTAAACACTTGCAAATAAAATGCATTATTAATTTAATTGTCACAGCCTATTTAGCTAGCTTCTATTAGTATTTGCTATAATATGCAATGTATCAGAGGGCAGAATCAAATTCAAAACTTAAAAAATAAACCGATTATATTGTGCTAGAGAAATTAAAAAATAGCAAGCTTGCAAAATTATAATCAAGGCATTAATGTTTTACATAGGTAAGAAAACTATGTAACTTAATTTATAATATGTTTATACCCAAAGTGATGGTTTAACATGCAGAAGAAGGATTTCTTCAGTTCCTAAACCCATTAAAAGGCATCAAACTTTCTCATAATAAGAGAAGAAAGGTGGAAAAGAAAGCAACAGTGCTTTGGTATTTACTGCAGTAGTTCACGTGGCTTAAACATCCCCCATCCACAGCGAGGGACTGCTTCTAGAAATTTATACTGTTGTTGTAGCTCTGCCACTACTGTTTGATGCTGCTCTACATTAAGCTGAAGTGCCACCTGAAAAGGTATTGTGGAAAAGAAATACTCAAAAGATGGATGAAGAAATTTCAAAAGAAGAGCGCATGAAGTCATTCCAATTCCACCTGCCTATGCTGGAGGCAAAGCCTCCCCAGTCATGCCAGCAGGCAGGCTCAGGCTGCAGGCCTCAGCAGGGCTCCTCTGCTTCGGCAGCCAGAGCCTGTAAATCTGCCACCCTCCTCCTCCTCCTCCTCCTCTTCCTCCTCCTCCTTGTGTCATGCTGGCCAGCCACCCAGAAAGCCTTGAAGGAATACGGGAAGAAATGGGGAAAACGACCACAGCTGAGTGGCCTTCAGAACAAAACACTCAAAGAAAAGCCAGCAACAACTGACTTAGTTTATAGTATCCTGCTTGTTTAGGAATTCATTTCAAGATGATCATCACTAAAAATATGCTTCTCTGGCTAAGATACTATATTTGGAAATCTATTGTATGTATCCCTTATTGTGCACATATTCACTAGGGTGATGCAAGTTATATCTATGTTGTATTTATGATGAGTGTACAGTAAGTATCCCCTTGTAAAAGAATATATTGGTATTGAATGCTTCCAGTCATAAAATAAGCCACCAGAGCAAAACACATTTTGTAATTGTTGTGCTATGACAAGATATAACCAACATAAACTTTATTATGATATCTGCTTTGATGAAACTGTAATTGTTTTTTCAATGCATCACCGTGTATTTTAGATTAAATAGAGTATCTCAAAACTCTTGAATAATCACACGTTAGGAAAATTCTGGTTAAGCCCTTTGTAGAGGAAATCTCCTTAAAAATAAAAGCACTATCTAAATCAGTGCTTAGTCAAACTAAGACATATATAGGGTGTTAATTTAAAACCCTACTCTTCGGTCCCTCCATGATTTAAGCACAACAAACTTGTGAGGAATGGATCTAATTGACCACAATTTCCATTGTCTTTAACAAGAAGTGAACATGGCTCAGAAAGAGCTTTGTTGTGCTCTCCTACAGCTCCTATCATTTATTTTCTTCCTTGTTCATATCAAAACCAGAAAATACTCTTTATTTATGAAAGCCTACTCCCAAAGAATGAGTTACAAGGCAGTAATACTTGAAACAGTATCAAGTATCCAGCAATGAACACCTCCATCTACCCAGGCTGAAAGAGAATATGTGTTCTTTTGGCTATCCAAAACACATCAATTTTCTAGTTGGCCCAAAGATTCAATGAAACAGCAATAGCTAAGCCACAATGTGCCAAATAAATCTGAAGCAAAATCTGTTTATCTGCAAGCACAGTGCCATTCAGTTTTAAAACACAGTTATATTTCAAACCACATAAAAAATAATGTGCTTGCAAACAAAGTTGGAGAAGAAGTGGCTGCGTACAGATTGAAAAAATAAATTAATTCATCTTAAAAATACTGAAAACGTAAAATCTTCCTTTCCTGACCAAGAACACTTGAGGAAACTTTCTTTTTGATTCCTCTGTGGCTTTGTTTTCTTAGAAAGCAATTTTATAAACCTATGAGCATCAAGGCCAGCAAGAACAGAACAAAACAGGGGGAAAAAAGGCAAAAAACACCAACATTTGATTTTGTACTGAGAGGCACAGTTACATCTACGGAAATTTTAGGAAAATAATACCACCTGTCAAATAAAAAGCCCCAAAAGGTGCAAATCCTACACCTTTTACATGGTATTTCTTTCTGTAGACATGTCATAAGTACCACAACATCTGAGCACTTAAAGATGTTACATCTCTCTTGGATTTGAGGTAAAAAATCCAGATGGCTTCATTGTGGGCAAGCTAAATATTCTAGAAAAGATCTCCACATACTGTATAAGATACAATGAAAAAGAATTTTAAAGCAGTTTACCTTTCTTTGGGGGTGCCAACTCCGTGCTTGCCCAGCAAATGAGTATTCAAATGCTTCTTCATCACAAATGCCACCCTGCAAACAAAGAGCAAATGAGAAAGATCATTTTATTAAACTTTTTCTTTTCTTTTTTTGAGCATGCACTTGAACACATTTAAGGGAGACCTTAAAAAATCCCTCCTCTGCTAGGATGTGACTTAGATTGGGAAGTCCATTCTGTAACAACAGACTCCCTCCCATTTTGCAGTCCCTTGGCTTTTCTCTTACAACTCCCAACCATACATCATTGGTGAAAGAATGGAAAACCTGTTTCTGCTTCCCTTTGCAAATTAGAACATTTCACACATTATACTGGTAATACAGTTTATTTTACCTAAAGAACATTGTCTGATGTTATGAAGTAATACAGTTTTAGTTACACCTTTGAATTTATTTAAGCCCTATGGGCTCATCCTGCAACCTTACTTCATACAGGTAGTTCCATTGTTTTTCATGAGAAACATGAAAAAACAGAAAGATAAGATGCTTTAATCACTGCTTATGCCTGGTCAAACTTCATTGTATTAATTATTTAAAGAGATACACACAGAAACAAATTAATAGCCTTAGTTATTTTATAGCCTTGTGAAAAAAAAAGGATGAAAAACGTGAAGCACATATTCATGAATACACTATGAGAAGGAATATTGTTCAAACTAGAAAGACATTCTTCAAAGCACCAACAGCAGCAACAAAATACATACTACCTGGCATCATGTTTCTACCAAACCAAACACAGATAATTCACTTTAATTTTGGTGACATATGTAATGAAACAGATAGAAGCCTATCAAGTACTATTCTGCTGATAAGACCATAACATCAATTTAATTATGTCATGTGGCTGTTTCAAACAATTTAGATATCAGACTGAAGCTTTAAACTAAAATGGTTTTCTCCATAAGCAAAAATTTTACTGCTGCAACTTTCAGTGTGAAAAGGGCTTGCAAACATTTTTGTTAATTATGTATTACAGCTGTCCTTCATAAAGTTAATTACTAATAGCTGAAAGGCAATAGACTCTATTTGCATATGTACATGAAAGGCATGACATATGCAAAAATATGATTTTAATTAGCATTCCATGATATGAAGGGCTACAAATCAAACTGGCATGTTATAAGATTTTTAACATTAAACGCTGAATTCATCTGGACGTGTTTGCAGTAATGGACAATGGAAGGACTGTAAAACACCAGCACTGTGGGGTATAAGAGCCACAAAAGCAGAGACACAGTACTTTTACTTTAGAATTATGTTAATTTAGCTTTTCTGTGTCTGATCTTCTTTGGGCACTTGCACATTATTACAGAGAATCTCTCTTGCGCATCCCTTAAGGTGTAAGAATATAATACTGTCTTATTTAAATGATATAAATTTCCTTATTTTTTATAAAAATACATTTAAAAAGTATCCTAAATACTTTTCCCTACCCAACTTATTACTATGGCATCATAACCATTACAACTGTGAATAATCTATTACACCATTACCATCATTACTATGCAAGTGTCATCAAAATTACTGTACATAGGGAAAATAATTGTAACAAAATTAAAAAATGTATTCTAATAAAAGCATAAGGCATACAAAATGTACTGCCTTTGCTTTTCAACAGAAATAGTATTTCCACAAAGGTACCAAACATATTTTCATTTAGTAATACCTGTATTTCCTGTTACAAACTTCCATTTTCACCCTTCTCTAAAAGAAAAATAAACTCATTGAAATTACTGTGAAAGGGCAATGTGCAATCAGGGTTGTAAAGGGATATTTTGCTATTTGCATGGAATATAAAGATCCCAGTCAGCTACACAATATTTGCAGGGAAGCACTTTTTGGTTTCTGAGCCCATTTAGTTAAAGCTTCCAAACAAAGGCTCACCATTTCATATACCACACAACTGCAGGGGGTACAGATAGACATACCTTTCTGCAGAACTAAAGACCTTGGTAATAACATGAAGCAATTAATCTCACATTCTGTCTCCTCTCTGTTGCATCTATGTTCTAGCAACCATTTTGCTGCTGTTACACAGCACAGATAAAATGAACCCTGACTCAGTTTAGGTTTCAGCACCTGCTAACATTTTAAGCTTTTAATGTAGGGCCCGAAGGCTTCAGACTTGAGGAGTGCAGAATGCCTCAGTGCAAGTCTGGAGCACTCTGCATAGATCAGGGTCAGCTCCCCACCTTAGAGAATCAGACCTTAAAAATAAAAGCAGAGTTGCTATTTTCATAAGAAATTGAGAACAAGATAAAAAAAAAATGCCAACAGAGACAGGCATTATTAAAACAAGAGACAAAGTCTAAACAACCTTATTTGGATGCTAAGTTTGAGGACCACTCATTAAGACAAACAAACAAAACCACAAAGAGAGACAAGTAAAAGCTATTTGGTTTTGTTTACTAAATCCTGCAGGTGATTTTCAGAGAGGTGTTAGCAGTGTTTGCTGGCTTTACAAAAGAAACACAAAAATGTTTTCCATACATTCAGTAACTCTAGGTTTTGAAGCAATTAATGGTTTAGTAGTCAAAAAATAATGGGCTTATCTATGCTATTAACCTCTGCTGAGGTAAATCTGTTATTCCCAAGCTACTGCTAAAATAGACATGACTTAGCCTTGGCCTTTTAAATTAATCTTAAGGGAAGTCTGACTGGCACCTGTAAGTACTCACTGAATGAATGCCTTCAAAATGTATTGCAATGATATATCTTCAAATCAAAAGGAATCTTTCCATCAGCATTTGATAAGCACCAATTCAGGCCTCACCAAATTTCTCATTTCTAGTTTTTAATTCCAGTGGAAGTATAAACATTCAAATGCTAAAAGCTAACTAGTTTCAGAAGCGCATCAAAAGGGAGTAGAAAAAAATCTGTCATCAAACCAACTCTACTGTTTCAAATATGCGCAAACCAGGCCATACTAGAGGCGTGGAACCAGTTTCACAAACTCTAATCTGGACAAATTCCTCCCCGACCCACATGACGAAAAGAAGTCACAGCCCAGCTGCTCTCTTGCGGGTCATATCTCAACAGGCAGAAATGTCTAGCCTATACATCCATATCATGGTCACTGGGAGCTCCCTTCATTTGGTAGGAAGACTACTAGAAGCCTCCTCTTAAAGTGGAACAAGGTGAGTAGGGCAGGATTCCTTTTGCTGGCAGTAGCATTGTGTTGGGTTAACTTTTTCCAGTGATTTTCAACTACTCTGGCTTCAAAACCAGCAATATCCTCAGTCATACACTCTATGTTGAAACTACAGGAAAAATTAAAGACAAGTTGAAAAATTACACAGAGCTTTAGAATAGCATCTTCCTTCCTTTTAGACAACTTTTTGCACACAAACTATAAATAAAAATTACTTTAAATCAAAATACATAAGCACCTTTCCCAAAATAAGTTCGTAGAATATTCTTGTTTCTTTTTAGAAGAGTTGTGGTTTGTAGGAACGTGACCATTCATATTCCATGGCAATCTTCAAGCAGTATTTGGACTCTCTCAGAATGTCTGTAACTGATTTAGGAGCCTCTATAGACTTGTCTTCAGATAAAAGCACATTTTAAAGTACAAAAGAAACAAAGGGACTTCTGATTCTGGGAATAAAGAAACATATTGGACAATCTTTACTTCCACTTTTTATTCTAGTGTAATACAAATTTTTCAGCATGTACAATGTTTATCATCACAGTACACAAGGAATAGGAATAATCTGTCATGTATTGTCTGTTTCCTATTTTCTCTGTGGGGAGAGAACTGTTCTCTGTGAAGTATCTTGCTTTGAGAGGGCAAAAGATTCTAAGTTTTATTATATTTTGAATCCATAATAGCTCTTTCCCTTTGAATAAGTACATCACTGGGTTAGTGAAAAGCCTAAAAAAAACCCCACCCAGAACCAAATACACAACACACACACACACAACCAACACAAGCATTCTGGGCCATAAAGCCATGAAACCTGTTATTTCCTGCATGTTTACCAAGTGCCTTGGCCTAGGAAGGAACTACACGTTACCTCTACCAGAAAGTCACTCAAAGCCATGGTGACAGACCAGTCATCTTCTAACTGCACACAACTGTTGAGGAGGGCCAGCGCAGGAATTTATTTTTGTGGGACTCTACAAGCAAGGTATCGAGCAGCTGAAGAGCGATTTTAAATCACTTCTCAGTGGATACATTGCTCTCTGCAATTGCTCTTAGAGAATTTATCTTACAGACAACAATGTTCGTTGACAGCAGAAAAGTCCAGGAGAATAACAATGAATATCTAGCCTTTATTCATATTCTCAATATCCTTTACATCTCCTTTAAACTGTCCAAGATCTCTTTATACACAAATTTAACTCTGAGAATACAGGTAAGCTAGTGCATAACCCAAGTACATAGGATGTTTTAAAAAGCTGCTTGAGAGCCTTTAAAAAACTAAAATCAAACCCATAAACAAATCCAAGAATTTAGTGCTTTGTTTTAGCATAAGTTTCAGGCACATAGAAAGCATAGAATGTTTTACCATTTTGGATGAATCAGATGGGAGATCTGACAGCACCAAGGAATAATAAGAAATAGCATCTCAAACTTCTACACATCATCACAGAATACAATTAAATAATATATTATTCTGTTCACATCAGGTTTTGTTTTCTGTGATCTATGGTTGAATTTCTGTCCTTGTATCTTCACGTGAGGCAAGAAACCAGAAAATCAAGGCAAGCTTCAAAGATGATGCCAAGAAGGGCGACCGGGATATGTTCAGGCAAGTAAATAACAACGTGGAATCTATGGTTCTTTCCACATTAATGAAGCACACTTGTTCTTACTGTGTCTCGAAAAACACTAGAAACCCTAAGTGTTGTAGTTGAATGTGTGGTTCACATGGAGCCATGCCAACAAGGGTAACAACCAGCAGGAGAAAGAAATAGTGCATTTTCTCAAGAAATACCAGGACACACATGTATTTCAGAATGTTAAATAAAACTTGTATATACAATTACAGATTTTTGCATGCACTTGAGTTGTGCATGTTCTACCCCTAAAAGTAGAACTGCTCATATTCAAATCAGCGCTTAGTCAAATAGTATTTAAACAGTGTAAATGAACTAAAAAATTTCAAGTTTTCAAATTCTCCAAATTATATAAAAAGTTGCTACCCAAATCTCATGTCTCCACCAGGATTTATTCAGCAGGTTAACTTCAGGAACAAGAGTACACAGGCAAATGCAGAACTGTCCAGAAAGCAGTGGTTTTCTATGAACAAGTAAGCTTTTCTTTCCATGCATCAAAAGTCTAAATTCCTGAGAATTTCTTCAAGTCCATCATTTTAGGATGTTTGCTGATTCTGAAGGGTCCATACTGGGGCTCTGATAACTCTCTTGCATGACTGCGCGCAAGGGACTCAATTTAAAAGAAAGTATCTGGCAGGGCAGAGTCTGGTGTGGAAGATATCCAGTAGTCTGAAAGGCTTCATGCCCTTTGTGACAAGATGTCAGGTTCAAGTAAATATCTGGCAGGGCGAAGTCTAATGTAGAAAACATCCACATATCTGAAAAACTTCATGCCCTCTATGACAGGACGTCAAGCCCTAGAACCCGGCATAGGAAAGATGGGGTTTTCTCCAGATTCATTTACTAGCCAAATAAAGCTGGTCTTATTACTTCCAAATAGAGGAGATGGTTATTCTTTGTAAGCTTAAAAAAGAAAAAAATCAATAACATTCTAAAAGGTTAACAAGTCATCACGCAGTCTGCAATGCTGAGAGCGCTGTGACACGCCGCCTTCTACTCCCTGCTGACCCCATGTGTCAAAGAAGGATACGGCTGCTCTGTGCTCCACCGGCACCAACACCGGTAATTAAACTGGGAAGCAAAACATATCCATCCATCCACATCTTCAGGCGTGCGTAACTTGGTAGAATGGAAAATTCAAATTTTTCCTCTTGAAAAGAGAAACCAAAAGAGGTAAATGAAGACATCTTCATCACTAACAAGACAAGAACTCAGATTACCATGGGAAGATAGCATGGTAGTTCATGGAACCTAAAGACCAACATAACTTTTGAATTTCTGAGAACTATCAGCCTTTCTGCTTCAATTTTGGGTGGTTTTTAGGGTGTTGTTTGGGTTTTGAGGGTTTTCCATGCAAAAAACCAGGTATGTTTCTTAATTATTTATTAGCTTCTTTTCCATGGAGAAGTTTTGCTACTGAAATTTAAAACCCAGTATTTTCAAGTGGTTTTTATGTTACTATGAAATCAACAAACTACAACCCTTTCTTCTAAAAATACCTCACCTCTTTTTTACTGTTACTTGTAACAAGGTAGCAATGAAGCCAAGCTGCCCAAAAAATAAAGACAACAACTTGTATTATCAGAGCACCTGCACACAGCTAGCACCCAAGGTAGACTTGAGTATCGCAGCAGCTACTGTTCCTGCCTTGCTTTGAACAGGATGACAGACAACAGGATTGTCAATGTGCTGTTCAATGACCTGCATCAATCTCAAGAATAATTTACTGCTATATCAGACAGATCATTATGGATGAGTTGCACGCTATCAATCAATCAATCGACTGTGTTGTTCCTGCATATTCCTGCATCTATCAACCAGAAGAGAGAGACATCCCTCAACATATTCTTGTTGCTCTCTGCCACCAATCTGCTATTCTCAAGATGGCAAAGAATTATTAGCCCCATGGCCATAAAGTAGTAGCAACTGGCACAATTATCTCCTCTTACATATTCTGGCAGAAGAGACCTGGGTACAAAGAAAGAGCGAACCAAATAAAATAGGAAACATCCTCTACTGTTCCACTTAAGCTTGTCTTGCCATCAGAAGTTGTTGAGTTTTCTCACCATCCCACCTATAAAAGATGTATGTTATAATATAAACCATCCAGGACAAAAATTTAGTCTGTTATTGCAAGGACTGTGGCAAAAATAAAAGGAATTCACTAGCAGTATTTATATAATTTCCTCCCCCATGAGGAAGCACAGTTACCTGTGTGCCTCACCTTAAGTTACTTATTTTTTAACTGAAATCAAAAAGATTTCCTGCAAGTTAGCTCAGGATCCATTCTGAACTTTTTTGGTTTGAAGGTATTGTGCAGTGGTGTTTTATTTTAAATACAAAAATACCCTTCAATGACAGCTGCAGGACTAAGCCATGTCCAGCGAGTGATAATTATTATTAACATAAAAGTGAGTAGAAACTTAAGAGTGGAACTGTGAACTTTTATATTTGAAGACACAATAGCAAGTGTTAATTGTAAATAAACAAATGACACTCTGCTTTTATTTGCCTGAAGAGCAAACTTAAAACAGCTAAACAGTGGCAAAAAGTCAGGTGTTCCCTCTGTCAGAAAATCACCTAACAAATATATGAGAAAATTAGTACCACTACAAGACATGTTTGTTTCAATATTCAGAGAAGTTAATGAATGTTAAGTGATAATGGTAGACAGCAGCAGTATGTAATTAGATTTCTAAACACATCTTACCAAATAACTTCTAAGCTAAAAGAAGAATCACATGTTCTATTAATTTTCATTGGTTATTGAGCATCTGTAACTGTCACCTCTAACAGGTGTTTGGTAATCTAACAGCTGCACAAAGTACTAAAAAAAAAAAAAAAAAAAAAAGGAAGAAAAAGACAGAATCACAATGTGCTTTCTCTAGCATTGCTAACAACCTCTCAAGTCTACCACAATGCAGAACCTCTTTTCCTAAAGTCGGAAATGCAGCCCTAGGTTTGGTGTTGGGAGTGCCTTGCACTTAAGAGAGATTAATACAAACACCCAAAACCAGGACATCACCAGAAAATACACTTGCCATGCTACATGAGGCTGCAGAAATGCTTTAAACATGAATGAACGTTTACATCTGTAAGCACTGTGATCCAGAATAGAGCTTTAGCAACCTTGCAACCAAGACACAGCTTACGTATTTTCTTTTTTCATTATCTGTATATCCAACATTCTCATAACTCTGATTCCTCCCTTATCCATTCTTTCCACTTTCTTCAGGTACTAGCTTGTCTTCCTGCTCATGACCGAGTCCATTTCCTAGCATGCTCAGGACTTCAGATAAAGAATTTGATGCAGTAGGCATCAGTTCCACGTATCATCTTTTAGCATCTGGAAAGCAACGTCAGGATAAACAGGCTAATATTTGAAGGTAGAAATTGTCCAAAGTAGATTCAGTCTGTTGGGTGAGTCAGGTGAACCACATCTCTAGGTTGCCATGAGAGGAGTTTTGAAATACTGGACTTTCCACATTTTGTAAAGAGCTTCCTAGTGATCCCAACAAGCGAAGTCTGCGCCTTTTGAAAGTGTAAGAACAGACTATAAGGCTATCTCAAAATAAGAATGTTCCAATGACTTTCTACTTAAAAGTCAAATTGATAAGAGCCAAGCAAATATATTTAATATCATACTATTCCTAAATGAAAAGTCACTTTTGATGTTGCTTCTTCCTGACGGCTCAGAAATCGCACTGCAGACTGAATTACCAGGTTTATGCAGAGCTTCTAGAGGAAGAGCTATCTTGAGAATGAATTTCTCCTCATCAAAAGAAACTACTGTTGCCTGTCTTTAAAGGAAATCAAAACAAATCTAAAGATAGTTGATTTGTTGACTAGAAAACACATAGGGCCTGCAGTAGCAGTGCCACATACATAACTCAGTCAATTCTGCAGCTACAGTGCCTGTGGTCTTTTGCAAAGTTGAGAGGTACCAAGAAAGGAATGAGATGAATAAATTGGTCGCTATCTGATGACTGAACTGCTCAGAAGTCATACACAATCAGAAGACACACACAATTTTTATTGACAATTTCCCCACAATTTGAAATGCTGCTGGTGATAGATGGTGGCTGGAGCAAAGACTCTGCAGTCTGCTTGATCTGTGAGAGTAGTGAGAATGTTGCCCTAGGTCTTCGCCTGACATAGAAAAGCAAGTGCTGGTTGATTTGTTTATTCCTAAGACTTAAGTTCAGCTGTAAAACACATCCTTTTTGTCTTACATCCAGGCATTCTACAAGACTGTTTGACTGCAGGTAGAAAGCAAAATACTTCAGAATATCTTTTTGCCAAAGTAGCTGCATAAAAATAGTAAATCTATGACAGCAAGACCTAATCTGTAGCCATCAGTAATACCATCCACATGCATGAACCTTTAACAACAGGCTGGTCAAATCAGAACTGACTGGCTCCAGCCAAAGAAACCAAAAGGCTATCATGTGGATCAGATCAGTTTCAGTCCACAAAAAATGCTTCTCATACTTGTATCCCCATAAAAATGTTTAAAGCACAAGGATGGTTCCGTCTTTTCTTGTCCAAGGGCTCTTGGGCTTGGCCATTGCTACCTCAGGGACTAAGAACCACCTAACACTGTGTCATCAGGCCAACCTAACACTTGACAAGCTCGTCTGATTAATGTTTGAGTTTTCTTTTTTGGAAGACATCTTTGTTATAACCTGAGCATAAATAAAAGCTCAGAGCTTTCATGTTCAACTGGCATCTCAGTCTCTCCAGATATTCCCATTACAGCCATTGCCAGCTCTTCCCAAAAGTGGAGTGTTGCAACAACTTCCTCCTACCACTGAAGAAGAAGGCTGACTGAAGAAAGTGTCTCTCAGAGCAAATCATGATATGCAGACCAGACAGTTATGCACTATCCAAGTATTACCAGACCTACAAAACTCTCTCAAATTATGGCACTGATCATAGAACAGAAGTCTATCCAAGTAAGAATTCCAGGTGTAACAGCGGTGTTACTCCACTTATCCCATAAAAAAATGCTAACACCTCTCATCACTTCAGTCACATACTTCACAGGGAAATTACTGAAGCTGCCAGTCACAGTTTGGTGTTTCTCAGGTTTTCCCTGATGGCCAGCAGGAGTCACTTCCGAAATCCTAAGCCAGGACTGAAGGTATTAAGAATACTCATCTAAGATATAACTGTTATTGAAACAATAAAGACAGGAAAAAAAAATCCCACTGAATTTAGATGGATGTTTTACACACACACACACACGCACACACACAAAATCAGCACACATTCGTGCAGTCTCATAAGGATTTGCATGCTCTTGGTATGAAGACTGTCATCAGTCTGGAAAAACCACAGGAATATAGATCAGACAAATCAGTACAGTCATAAAGATGATATCTGTGACACAGCAGAAGATGTTCTCTGGCAAAGATTACTCCAATTCCAGCCAGCATCTGAGATTAACTCTGACCATTTCTGGCCACAAATCAAACGTGAGAGATATAGGAACTACATAGGTGCCCAATGGAATTGAGAAAAAAAATCTTTGATCTCAAGGGCGTGGAAAAACCTATATACACATGCTGAGTGTACCTAGGAACAAAGAAGTGAAGGAGAAATCAGTGTAGTTTCATACAAAAGCTTATGGTATGCTATCTAAAAGAGAAGAAGAATTTACAAACTACCCAAAAAGATGCAATAAAAAGAATGTTTATTGCTAACAGGAAAAATTACAGAACTTCAGTTTTATACACAAAGTGACAGATTGGTCCTATAAAGAAACATAAACTATGTCTAAAAAAAATATTATTTTTTTAGTATCTTCTGGAAATTAAGTTTCAATTAAAGGGGTTTTCCTTCTTAATCCATGATGACATTGCAACCACAGCCCCATAAAGCCTCATCTCAAGTGCCAGCATAAAATTATGGGATTCCACAGGTCCATTTTCAGTAGGAGGGGAACCGGACAGCACAGGTGACACGGGTGCCAGTGCATGCTGTGGTACTCCATTTTATTCAGTATTGCATCACATATTGATTTCCATGAATGGGTTCATGTTAGAGCACTAGAATTTAACATATTCACAACTGACATGTCCAAATGACCACCTGAATTCTCCATAGTTCCTGGAGGTCACTTACAGCTATAGAACAGAGCATGTAACCACCAACATGCAATTCTCTGCTTAGCTTTGTAGCAAGATGCAAGTAAAACAGCTCTCACACTGGAGCCAACACATTCTCCACTCTTTAACCCCTGACACCCATGGGCCTTGCTGCAGGGATGAGCTGCACCAGGACAGTTTTCAGCTGAGAAAGGCCTCAAATTTTAGGTAGTTTAAAAACATTCTGCAAAGATTAAATACATACAAAATGCTTTCGCATTCTACATTAACAGAAATAAGCAAACAAAAAAAAAACCCCAACAAACTAAAAGGCTGTTCCATTTCTTTACAATTTCTCAGATTAGAAGAACTACTCTCAAAAAAAACCCATTATTTATTACATGCAATATCTGTACCTGGATAGACATAGAGACAGAAATAGTCTGATCACTGTGCAACTTTTATAGTACTGAATAGCAGACAGTGTTATGTACAACACATAGCTGAATGGATGGATGGAATTGATTTTATAAAGGAGTAACAAACAAAATAGTCCACAATATTAACTGATAAACACATGCTGGGGTGGAAACAACCTATTATAAAATTACTGTAAAGACCCTCAAACTGTTCAAGGGAGAAAGAAGTCCAATTTTCCACATAACCTGAGAGCACAGAGCTTTCTGATTATAAGATCCAAGGAACCTGTAAACCCAAGGCTCTAATTTTCTTATGGCGACTGCGTAATATTTTGCAAAGTAAAATTGACTGAGATGGAAGCTATTTTGCATGGTACAGTGGCGATGGCTAACAAATGAGAGTTTTGTGGGCTGAATGTTAGTCCCCTGCCTCATCTGCCACCCCTAATGACAGCAGCCACCTGCTGTTTTATTGTCACAGCTGGAGCCAGTTCACACTCCTTGGTGCTGAGCTCTGCCCATGAGCGCCAAGCTCTCGCCTCGCCTCATTACTTTGATGAACTTTTTATGGTCAGCACCCATGAAGACCTCATCTAGGACTATACAACCTAGATCGGCTTCAGGGAGCGCTTCCAGCTAGCATGAGGTGATAATACACAGTGACACCATGGCTGCTACTGCCTGTCACTTAGGCAAGTCACTATACTTCTGGCTCTACAGGGCCCTCAACAGGTAAAATGCCACGAAATTCTCCTTTACGACCAAGTTCACTCCCTTTCTTTTCACATTGCAATATAGAGAGATCATATCCTGCTACAAACATTTAGCTTTTCAAAGATAGCTATTACAAGAAAAAACTTATCATGCTGTTTCTTGCATATAACTACAGACAAGAAATCTCGACATTCCTTGAATATAACCCTGTTGCCTTCCAAAAAAAAAAAAAAAAAAAAAAAAAAAAAAGCAAGCATGAAAACCATAGTACTGCTTGATTAACACCACCAAATAGGGGAAAAAAATAATTACATGTATATTGCAAAGGGACCATTTTAACTTAAGTGCAAAAAGCACAGAAACAAAAGTTAAGTCAGTCAAATCAAATTATTAAGCAAATGAATTCACAGTGAAGAATGATACATGTTACTTCCCTCTCACCTAAAAAAAACCCCACACTTAAACATCTATTAGGTATGATATTTTCTGATATCCAGATAATAACAAAGCAAAGCCTTTTACTTCTTTTTTCTTAATCTGAACAGTTCATTACTATTTTCTGCTAATTTAAAAGCAAATAGAATCATCCTTTGCTTTTCAATTTTTTTTGTACTAACAAACATTCTGAATCACCTGAGCCTGTATACAATTTTAAACTTCATCAGAAATTCTTTAATTGGCGTACTTAGAGCAAACTATTTTATGCTTGATCACTGAAATTTAACCCCAGGTTTACTTTCAGCAGCAGAATAATTATTTTGGTGTCAACAGAGCTTTACATTTGCCCATATTTACATATATCATTAAGATTAATATATGTGCTATTAATAATAATTTCATTAACATTCTGAAATCATCAAATAACATTTTGACTTTTGAATGGCTGTAGGCTATTATAAGCCTAAAAACCAGAACATTTTCAGTATTCATTGTGTAGCAATCCAGCTGATCAGTTTTGACAAATTCATGCAATGTTATAAGCCATTAAACTTCATTTAGTTTCACTTAAAAATTCCACCTAAAAATAAAAATCAACTGTCTTTTTTTGTACAGACATTATGATTTCCAGCAGCTAGCAGCTCTCAGGATCCTCCAAAAAGAAACTGGAGTTTTATTTCTTTTATTGAAATGTTTTAAAATTTATCAAAGAGTTTTTGAAATAATATTTTTGAGACCATGGACCTAGCAAGAGTTGAAAATCTCTAATATGTTACAGTGCAATTGAGCTCCTCTTGACAAGGGACAGTGCTGCAGAGACACTGTGCTTCACCTAAAACCCCTACAAGAAATGGAAACCTGAAAATGTGTTGCTGAGCACAGGTTATGTCTGCTGCATTTCAGAGAATTTACACATGCCCTTCTTCATGAGTGCTTCTTAAGCTTCACCTAAACTGCAGTTAAAGAGATAGAAGAAAATGATGCAACAAAGATTTCTATTCTGCTAAAAGCTGAACACCACCCAGACAGTCCTGAAGTATTAGAGACCACAAGAACACACAGAACCTTGCATAATGAGTGCCTAAAACATATGATCAATCCCAAATATCAACCATGCGAATTTCTCTCCCACTACAGTTTCTGAAAGCACTTGTCTTCTGCACAAATTCAAGAGAACTTCTTGTGAAATACAGTGACAGACAGATCACATCCTTCAGAGAACCCAACAACAGAAGAGAAAATTGCTTTTAGAAGAAAAAGGAATTCCTTTCTTTTGACTAGATCATATATTTGTCAAGTGCACAATTTGTAGGACTCATTTTTTACCCTTAAAAATAAAACATCAAAAATGCAGCTTTACCAGTGCAGGGTAGATATTATGAAATGGACAAACTGCCTCAGTGGAACAATTAAGGTTTCAACAGAACAATCTCCTAAATGGTGCCAGTAATTAAATAACAATAGATGAGAGTTTTATTCCTTTTTCTTTTTTTTTTTTTTTTTTAACCAGAAGTATGTCAGCAGTGGTATGTCTATTGCATGCTTTGTGATATAGCACACTTAATAATTCTAAAAGTTTCAAGCTTCTTTTTATCAGTTACTAATTCATAGAGAAAATGCTCCAAAACAACAAGTAGCTAGGTATTTATTGTCCTGTTATAAAGGAATTTGTTAAAGGATGCATAGCTATCCAGACTACCTATATTTGCTTCTTGTCTTACAAGCAGGTAGCCTGCATACACATATAAATATTTGGAAATACTTTTCCTTTGCAACACTGATTTGCCTTGGCATTATGACAGTGTTTTAGACTTGTACTCTAAAATATAACTTCAATTTACCCAGCACTTACAGTTCACTGGTCTGTAATTCTTAATATCCCTCTATTTTCCACCAATTTTAATTTTAGTCGCTGTTATTTAAAGTTCATTTTCCATGCCCTTTCAATTGTGATTTTTTTTCAATGTGACAACAAACCTAAGTGTCATTTCTGATGGTGACTTTCATTGGAATAGAAAGGAGCCAAACTTTTTAAAAGAGAAGTTATAAAAACTTATGAGACAATAACCAGGTGCGGTCAGTATAAAGATGAGCTGCATGTGAACAGACAGTATGGACGTGATGGGATTTGTATCCAATTACTAATCCTCTGAGCTATTCAGCCCCCTGAACAAGAACTTTCTACAAACTGATCCCTTAACCCATCACCAGCTGGTCATGCTACTGCTTTCCAACATTGATGACGAAAAGGGAAACACCTTGCACTTTCTATTTAAATCTCCACAATAAGGATGCTCATGTTGCAAAGTCCCCAGACCTCTTTTCTCATCTAATGGATCCTGCAAAACCAGGAATAGGCATGTAAAATTATTAGGCTTAATGTACATATTCTGTCTTCTCTACTTACTCCAAACACACAAAGAAGATTTCAATGTAGATATTTTCCTAGCATTGAATAGAAATAAATGTCAATCCTAGAAAATGGCAAAACTTCTACGCCTGCTGCTAAAGAAAAAGATACCTGTATGAAGGACATCGGAGACATTGCTGAGGAACTGCTCACCCTTTAAAAAAATATTACCTCTGTAATACTGCCAGGGCCAGTGTCAGGCTGGGCAATTAGCCAATTAAGTGTGAATAAGAACTGCCAAGAAACTATTTTATTTTAGCCTCAGAATGTTTGTGTATCTGTGAGCTGGTATGTTTGTGTTCATGCATCAGTGGAATTTGGTTGTTCATGCCAGGTTTTCTTATCACACTTTTCTGCCTCTTTGAACCTGCACATTCCTGCAATACAAAATGGACATGTGTCTGCTGATAATGTCAACATATTTAGGTTCACAAGGAGAGATTTTGTATAACTAGATTTAAAGTAGTCTTTGTATTCATTACCTGACCCTGTCTGCTTACTCAAGGCTAGAAGAGTGGAAGAATCCAATACTGCAACTGCAACTAGGAGACGTTAAAGGACAACAGGTGTGGAAGAAATTAGCATCGATTACAATATCCCTGGCCAAACACTCTCCTAAAAATCCCATTTTTATATGTCATCAGAAGGAAATTCTCTCTTCTCAGTGCAGACTGGATTCAATGGGGTGCTGAGAGCATCCTGTTATCTCCTTAATTTGTGCTTTAGACTCCTGTACATCCATTTAGGAAATCCACTTGGAAATGTGAGTACAAAATATATCTCAAGCACTCTGACTAGGGCTACAAGGTAGAAAGCCTGAAGACATAACCAGATTTCTATTATTTTCTATTTTTTTTTCATTTTTTCTATTTTTTAAATTTTTTCAGGAAAGGAAGTGGGAAAGATGGTGTGCAGACCTACCAACTGTTAGCCTTTATCATAATTCAATCCCAAAAATCAAGAAATCATTCTAAATATGGATCCTTCAACAGTTGTGTTAGTTATTCAAAATTAAAACCAATGCAAAAAAAGATATGCACAATTTACAAATCAAAACTGAGCAGTCCCAAGTTCAAACAGAAGTATGAAAAACCCTTTCACAACATTTCAGAATACAGATATTACCTGGCATTGAAGTTACCTTCTTGAATACCTATTAGATAATTTCACATATCTTAACAGTACTGACAACTCATTCAGAATTTACCATCGCTTAGACTAAAACATATCCTACTTTTCAAGATGTGTTGAAACAGCCTTGATGAAAATGAGTAATGTTGTAACATTGTGAGTATGTTTACTTACTTATTTTAAGGCCAGTCAAAGTAATTACCCAATATTGCTGCCTCTAATCGGGGATTACGGAGGAAGGATGGGTACGAGTTAGTAAAAATGTCACTGATCACACAATCACAGAATATGCTGAGTTGGAAAGGATCCTAAAAGCCTTCAAACTCACAGTCTCTTTCATCACATGACATAAATGAAGTTGTGTGAGTGACAACCATCATTACACAAGGATTCATAGCCAAGCCTACTATTTTCCTAATAAATCTCACCAGTCTGGAAAAGAAGAACACCATGCTAGCTACAACACAAGTTAACCCCTGGATTGGTCAGAACATGCTACAATTGCTGTGCCTAAGGGTGAGGCTGGTACACCAGTACACCATGACACACTGAAGATTCAGCTAACTGGATATTCCACATCCCCAGTAACTGCGCTGAGGAGAAACCTGCCTGCAGAAGGGCCAACCCTACTGCTCAAGAACTCCACCTGAAAAGAACTGGTTTTCCCTCAACGCTATCAAGTTTTCCACGGATCCCCCAGCTGGAGATGTTTAGAAATGGCACACATCAGGACCTCACTCTTCCCTCCTCTGGGACATAACCATGAACAGAGAAGGGACCAACATAACCTACACATCTTTGACCTTGTTTTTCATACACTCCACGACAAAGGGAAAGAAGGGCTAGCAGGCAGTCATTGACAGAAGTGAACAAGCAAATTCTTTCAGGTATTTTTCAGGTTAAAATGGAATTCCCTTTTTCAGCATTCTTCTTATGTTTTGCTATGTACATCTGTAGCTTTTACGTTTGCCGTTGCCAAAGGATTCTGCTTTTTTCTTATCACTTTGGTAAGCACAAACATAACATTTCTTCTTACCTTTTTGTAGATGAATCACTAAAAATCGTATCATAAAGCATTCAGAAATTGTTTTTCACTCCAGCAACAGGACAAATTAAACTGAAAATATTAATTTTTAAATTATTTATTTTTTTTTTGTTTCCAATGTATCTTTAAATAAATGCAAGCCTACTTCCTTCCAAGAAGAGAGCAAACAAGTGTAGGTTTCACTACAGTACATATGATCTAGATAACAAGGTCTAATCATAACATATTCATCACCATCTAGCATTTGGCTTGTATATGATGTCCACAGGCACTTGTAGTGATAGCTGTCAAACTGCATTCTTTTTCTGGCATAAAAGAGCATAACAACAAGGACAAGCAATGGAGTGCATTACAGAGTAACAACACAGCCTGGAATTTAGCCCATAGTAAAGAAACAGTCAAATTCATTATCAGCCTCAGTGATGGAGGCTCACACACACAGTGGCAGAATACTTCAGAAGTTACTAAGCTTCCTTCTGCTAAGGATGCTAAAAGTGTTTAGTAATAGGGTACCATTTTCCTCTCCTTTCTTTTTCACCATACAAGGTATCAGAAAATCTTGGTTGAGCTATGCATGTTCTTTTAGAAGAAGGTCTAAAAGGGCATGATCCACCCTGCCCAAATTTCAATTGCTTGTTCCAACAAGGATATGATCCACCAGCAAATAAGTAAGTCAAACTACTTGTGCTTAAATTGGAGGTTCATCTCTCCTTGACAGGCATATGTCAGAGCTCATGCATCATTCAGAAATGTCTTGGGTTATTGACAGTGCAGAGAAAGGCTCCTATCCTTTACAACATTGCTGAAGAATAGAGGCCATAACTGGAAAAAAACATACTAAAATTTACCTGTCTTTCCCAGATCACACTTTCCTTCATTTGTTTTTAATAGACTATTAAATGTATTTATTAGTGAAGTTCCTGACAAATGGCTGTTTCCCCATCCTTAACTTCTGTGGTGAATGCTGAACAGGTAAAAAAATATATAGTCCTCTTCTGAAACAACAAAGTCCCAAAGCAGCCTTGCCAGCACCTTATAAAGCTAACAGTTTCACAAGGTCCAAAAGCCAAAATCACTAACTCCATTACTCCATTAGTTCCCTGGGAAGTAATGCATGTTTGTTGCTGAGAACCTCTTGAGGGAAAAAAAAAAAAAAAAAAAAAAGAGAGAGAGAGAAAAGAGAAAGAGACGGATAATCAGGTGATTTGGTACCCAAAGTCAGTTTTATCCATCTGTAGTTGCTCAGCAGGAAACTGAATAATGGAAGACACTAATCCTAAAAATCAGAGGACGGCATGCCAGACAGAACACATCGCAATTCTGAGCTGTATAAACAGACACAAGTTAAAGGGCACCTAATCTTTAAATTCTCTAAATTAGTTACACTAAATCCTATACTAGTTAGACTGTTACAGTAAATCCTTAAAATAAATATTATTTAGCAAAGGCCATGACAACTTGTGCTGTATTTGTAAACCCCTGGCCACCTGGAACAGGATCAAGCTCATTTAGTATTCTTGAAAGCCTGTTCTAAAAAGTAAACTTCATATTATTTGTATTATGTGCATACACGAGGAATATGTTCACCTGAAGGGCTATTCATAAACAAATACATAGGCACCTATGGCAGTGACCACCCTAAAATTCATTTTTCATCTTTACAGTTAACAAATACTTCTGATTACTCAATACATATGTACATATGGATGCGAAATTATATATTGATTAGTTTAGCTTTTAGCATAACATATGAATCTATTGGATTTCTCCAGAGTAACAGATAACATTTTTAAAAAATTATACCAATAGACCATTAGCATTATGAGTGAATTTATTTTCCCCAACAGTGCTAAAGATATGCAAAATTTTCATTTTTCAGAGTTGCATAGTAAATGATTAACACCAGCTCTGCTCATTATCTTGCTTAACAAAACTTCTCTAAAAACAAATAAATCAAAAATGCCTCTAACATTCCTGAATAAATAAATTACAGACCTGTTCAGTGGCAGCAATGATATTTTAAAAAGCTTGTGCAAGCTCATTGTACAATTTTATTACAAAACTGCAATTTATAATAAAACTGTCCACTTTTTTTTTTTCTACCCAGTTTTATTCAAAGAAGTACCTTTTGTGATACAAGAATTTTTTACAAAAGCTACATATCTAGGAACATCAGGCCCATATTCCAGCATGTTACAACATTCAAATAACGATATCAGGAGAAATAGTACTGCCTGTTGTACAATAGGATTCGTAAGGAGAACTGCAGTTAGAATGAAAGAATTACTATCTAATACAAGATTCCCATCATTCTGAATTCTTACTTTATATATATTTTTTTACAAAAACATTTCTTGTCTCAGACTTTAGAATTATTTTTCTTTCATTGCATGTGGACACCAAAGTCAGTCTGGAAGTAAAACACTGCATTTCCCATTCTTGCTGGAAAAAGCAGTGAAACAAGGAATGTCCAGTTTTAAAGATTTAGTGAATTGCTTTCCTACCTCAGTCCCCATGTTCAAAGGAAAAACTTACTGTAAAAATATCTGTATTTATGGGGTACATTTTTTTGTTGTCCTTGCCAACAAAACTGTAGTTTGGGGTCAAAATAGCCATTGCTGAGAGAAATGCACACATCACAGAAAAATTTCCTCCTGAAAATAAAGTATTGAAAATAATGTCTGTTCCCTCTGTAGAACAAAGAGCAAAATGAAACACAATCTGCAATGCAACCATAATAAAATGAAACTGGTATCTGTTGCTAGTTCCCTACCAGCCCACAGATTTTTCTTGGTGTTAAAAAACAGCATGTAAATTAAGGTGACTGAAACATGCTTTCAGCGAGCAGAGTAATATGGTAGCTATTCATCACCTGAAGTCATAAAACACTAGGTCTTGTCCTTAGCATATTCTAATGAAGCCTATCATGCAAATGAGAGTGACCTTTTCCGTGCATTCTGCAAGTTCACATTTATGTGAGGAGTATATATAGTTTGCCAATACAAACTAGCCAAAGACTGCATAATTACTGTAATCAATTAGTAGTTAGTGTCGCTCTGCTCATTTGTGGCTAATGTCAGCTAAACCATTTTTGAGAAAACCACCCTGACAGCCTCTTTCTGTTGTTTTTGTTCCTGTTGTTATTCTGCAACAAGAAAACAAGATACAAGTCAAACTTTTCAAGATGGAAGCACTGTAGCATTTTTCTAAAATGCTTTCTCTTAAGGTGAGAAATAAAAATAATACCCACTCCTGTGATGGGTACTGATTCCCCAGTTAAGTTACATATCCTTAAAATGACATTGAAGTTTTCTGCCTGTACAATGAAACATTAATATTTAAATATTTAAATGAAGGACACTCTCCCATGAGGCAGTTCAGACCAAGTAAGGAAGACTTGGTAGAACTTAGGCACTCTTTTCAATGGATGAGTAAACAGGCCATACCCTCTGCTCAGCAACAGTCTATTTTGTAGACAGTTATGGATAGGAAACATTACTGGAGCTGGTAATTAAAGTAAAAACTAATACCGTCTCAGAAATGGGGATTTTTACACAGGAAAATCATTTATCATGCCTACAGTTTTCCACAACTGAAATGAATTATCTTCTTTCTTAGCACATGTCTATTTTATTCTACAATAGCTTCCAAACTGAAACAAGGCCCACTTGCTGGTTTTCATATCAAAAACTACCAGATATAAAGGAGAGTTATGTCACTATTTCAAACTGACTGCCTATATAGCATTTGATAAAAGCCCAGAACTTTAAGACAAAGAATACACAGATCACAGGATTGTATTCTCACACTTATACCCTTCATACAAGTCACTTCCAAGCAGTTTAAGAAATCAAAATCACCTCAGTGCATATGAAAAACAAAATCAGATTTGAAAGAAAAAAGCAAGAAATAAAAAATTATTCTATTTCCTGATTTACAACTCTGCTGAGAATTTTTTTTTGCTACGAAATTACTGTTTATGCCACATTGAAAAATATACAAACACATGCACTTCATATATAGCATATATGTATACTGTGCACCAAAAAAACTTTCATCTTGCTGTTTTTTGAGGTTTGATGAATGTTAGTCAATTGTGTTTTTTCAGTTAGCAGAGAACTGCAAATGGGTATATTAGAGGGATAAGAAAACATTGCATTTTCTGATGGACCAGTGAAGATGAGTTTTGGGGTTTTTGCATGCACATATCACACTCTGAGAATTGTAAAATTCTATTTTACAAAATATTGTGCAGTAAAGCAGTTGCAAGGCATGTATCGTTTGGCCAAGTAAAGCGTCAAACCATTTATTTTTAAAAATTTACTATCGAAATCTAAAATTATTAACACATAAGACTACAGAAAAATGTCAAAAGACTAAACTCGAATATAAAGACATAGCAATACAACACTGACTCTTTTCCTCACTTCCCACCTGTTCATGGGTAAATCATTCTGGACCCAATTCTGAGAACACTGAAAAGAGCAACATTCCCTACAGTTTCACAGGAGGCAAGACTACAGTGGACTCTTCTGGGTTTTTTCAGCCATAAAATGAAAATACTACTTATCTGCAGCATCAGAAAACTTCTATTTGGCCTTGTTCTTAAAAATGCTTAGAGATATTTCAAGGGATAAAAAATATTGGAAAATACATCTGTCCAGCAAGAAAGTAGCATTAGTCACAGCTAAGCTTGTGTCCCATTAACTAAAGAGGGAGGTTCAGGAACGCATTTGGAAGATCCCTAAATAATGTGGACTTTTGAGATAAAAGTGCAAAGTAAAAACTACAACTAATAAAAGTGAGGCATCTGTTTCCATGGTGATGGAGGGGTGGGGGTGGGGGAGCAATCAAGCCGCAGTAAGTAGAGTGACTTTGAAGATTTATTGGTTTCCTCCCGCATGCTGCTGGAGCCAGGCACCTCGCGCAGCGTCAAGCACGTCCGAGGTGTCAATGCCGACACGGCGCCCAGCAGCGGGAAGATCGCTCTTTTCATTCTTGTCAGAGCGCGCCGCGACGGGGGCATGTGACAGTCACTGAGAGGGACGGCGGGCAGCGCGGGCAGCGGCAGCGCGGGCAGCGCGGGCGGCGCAGCCGGAGCGCCTCGGGCAGCGCTGAGGAAGGCCTCGCGGAGCTGTCACCTGACCGGCACCCACGAAAAGGCGAGCGGGAGCTGCTTCAGAAAGCGGGAGACTCGCCGATCACTGCTGATCCACCCCGGGATGATGCCTTTATGATAAACACTCACGACAACTTGCGACCAAAGTGCTGTTACAACACTAATTGTCCATGAAAGCTGACCTGCAGCAAAGCAGCAGAGTTCAGTTTCGATAGGCCTGGCTCAAGAGTACGACCGTGATTGGGGATGACAGGAGACATCCACGCATCAAAGATCTCCGAGAACGGCTGACGTGACTTTGCACACTGTAAAAAAGCAGTGGAAATCCCAGACTCCTGGCTCTTTGTCAGGAAGGCAGAAAGGACCGCGGGGGGGGGGGGCATTTTTAAGAGCATCTTTCCAAACTACCACAAGCTTTGCACGGCCTTGAAAGGCATGGATGGATCTCTTTTTCCTCCGTGCCAATTTTGTTCTTATTACTATGTCCTTAATCAAGCATAAATCCTATGTGGTAAATGATGGAAGACCACACTTTCTCAGCCAAAGAGATGTTCCTCCTTAAATTTCAAGATATTTTCTGACTTTGATTCAAAGGAACAGGTTTTTTTTTTTCCCATTTTGTTTCAACTCAGCAAGTGCCAGGACTTAAACTTTCTAATGTAAAACCCTTGCAGAAATGCTGGAAGTGTGTCAAGGCAAGCAGGAAGCATTTTTACTCTTACTCTCTGATGTGAATATTTGTTTCAGGTACACTTGATAAAAGGACTATAAAATAAAAAGTAAGGAAAACAATAGTAAAGATAAGGCTATGCAGTTGTGAAGGACTAAATATCTATTTTTAAGTAGTAAAAAACCTAAATGGAAAGAAAATAAAACTCTTAAATTTTTAATCATAAGCAACATAGAGGGATTTACTGTTGTCATGATGCTTCAGATTTTTGAACACTTAAGTCTGAAAGGAAAGCATCAGCTTTATTACATTTTGTAATTTACTATTACTTAAGCATTTCAGGTTTTTTTAATAAGCTAATAATGTACATGAGTCACCTTAAAATTAAAAATCACAATTTAAAATCGCATTTTATGATATTAAATTACCTTTCTTATTGTATCTTATTAAAAATAGTGTGACCCAAAATCAATCTTTTGATTGATAATTTTTAGCAGTTCAACTTTTGAAAGTCTAAGAGAAGAATAAAATGCAAGCAAACAAAATCAATCCTGAATCTTATTTGATTACCATAATTTTGGATTAAATAAACAATTAATCTTGTTTAACTTTTAAAATGGTTCAATGTTTAAATTGACCTAAACATAAAGTTTAAAATTAAATTGATTAAAAATTTAATTGATTTAATTATTCAAAACATTTCAAAATTACCCATTTTAAATATTGAACAGATTGAAAATGTTAAGCTACAATGCCAAAAAAAAACATTAGAAATAAAAAAAATCTAAAAATTATAAATGGAATAACAAAAATGTGTATGGAGAAGTTCAAAAAATGTAGGAGGAGTCGGAGGTCTTTTTGATTTGTTTCATTTTTTTAAAGGAATAATGCACAATAAACTACTAAAATTGTAAAGATTGATAGGACTAACAAAATACATAAGACAGTAAAAGACCATTAGAACAGAGGAAATCAAATTGACCACATTATTTTTGAAGATAGCACAAGATTATAAATTAAGATTTTATCACCCAGCCCCCTTCCCTCAGATGTCTCCAATCTGGTTATTGCTTAAATACTTCCCTCTTTAGACAGACACAAGCACTCGCAGTAAGCCTTTCCCCCGAAGGCAGCCCTGGGCATCGGCGTTGAACACAGCCCCAGGTGGATCAGCAGGCAGGACGGCTCAGGTCATCCAGGTTATTTGCTAGGATGGCAGGTGACCCACGCCATTCAGACACACTGGGGCTACTGAGTTACAACAGAAGGCAAGCAGCAAAACGTGCTTTTATTTACCTACACACCTTTGCAAAAGGAAAAGCAAGTTTCATACTTTCCCATACTTCTAAGATTTTATTCTTTTTAAGGCATATGAGCCTGCTGTGTTTGGTTACAAGGACACTGTATCATTTGTACTGCCCCTAATGCAAAGGCCTGAGCTCACTGATGTGTTGCTATTGCTAAAGTTAAAATGCTGTACTGCTGGTAATTTACTAACATATACAGAAAACTGAAATAGTTTTATATCCCTTTACCTATGGGCAAAAAGGCCAAAGATCTCCACCACAACCCTTTTTATACATTCTTGATTTATAAAAAGGCACTCAACTTCAAACAAGAATTATTATTATAGAAATGCAAGAACCTTCACACAACCAGTTTAAAATACAAGCTTGTTTTAACTATACAACCTTACTGAACACAAAATATTCAAAAGGGACAAATAAAGACTTAAATACTTTTTCCTATTTTTTCCCCCATATTAACCACATTCTTCAGCATTCATATTTAGCTTAGCTAAAGAACACTTTGTACAAGCAGTAATAAGAACAGTATAAACTCTCCTTAGCACTTCCACTAGAAGTTAAAATGGTCTACCTTCAATTGATGCTGAGCTTACACTCCATTAACAGACAAAACAAACAGTTTACAAGAATATATATTCAAAAAGAAAATAAAGAGGGAAAATTAAAAAAAAAATAAAATCCATAAGTGGAACACCAAAAGGAGTGTGATCATAAAAAAGAATAAGCACACACCACCAAATAAAAAGGAGGTGACTAAGCTTGCTGCATCTCAGAATTCGGACACAGGAATAAAAGAATATAAAAAATAAACCACCCCTTCCTAAAACTTCTGCTCTTTCCAGGAGATCTATAGGACAACATGGTAACTATTTCTTTTCTTAAGCCAGAAAAAAAAAGGGCTTTTTTAAGTGTCAGAATAGGTTGAAAATAATTAATTTGTTAAACTGCCTATTTTATAAAAGAGAGGAGAAATGTGATCGGTTTTATATTAATTACATAAATATGCATATATATATATATATATATATATGCACACATATACAGGCACTGCACAACATTCAAACAAATGGAACCATTATACAGAGGCAATGGTGAAAATACTTGGAAGCACACACATGCCCTGCTTCCTAAAACCTAGACACACCTCTTCAACAGTGACAGAATGGTGCTTTATAGCAGGGAGGACAGGCCCATAGTTACTGTTCACCAGGCACCAGGATTTTAAATACTGGATCACAGAATGGATCATGTTGGAAGACACCACAGTGGGTCATCTGGTCCAACCTCCCTGCTCAGGTAGGGTTGTCATACAGCACATGGCACAGGTTTGCACCCAGACAGCTCTTGAGGATCTCCAGTGAGGGAGACTCCACAACCTGTTTGGGCAATCTCTTCCAGTGTGCAGGCATCTGCACAGTAAAGAAGTTCTTCCTCATATTCCAGTGGAACTTCCTGTTCCAAAGCCAACAAGAGTCTTACTTTATTTATGTCATTGGCACAAGCCTGCAGCTAACCCAATCATTCCTCAGTGTTGCTGCTAATGCAGCCAAATTCTCAAATGAGGAACCTGATATTCCAAAGGTAGCACCTTCAGAAAGCCTGGCATTTCACAAGGCACTTGAGCTCTTTATTGTGCCCCTTTCCTGCATGCTCTGCCTCACCTGCATCCCAAATGCTTCTCACTTGGCCATCCACAAGATGAGCTCACTGATGTAACCAGAGGCTAATTTCCTTTTAGCCTAAAAACTAATGTCATGCTCATCCAACTTACCTTAGAGCTTTCTGAACCATGTTTGACAAAAAATAGGCAAGTGATAAGGCTGTGTGGTTAGGATAACAACAAATTTTGGCAACCACAGAAGCTCAGATCAGCTTTAGTTTCACAGCCCTTCAAAGGCTGTGGTCATAACAGGTCTCTGCTTTAGAAGAGGCAGGTTTTGGTTTATATTATTTTCATCCCACACCTGATTTTTATGAGGTCCTAAGTCATTACTTACACTACAAATAATAGCCTTAAAAGAAAGACAATATCCAGAACCTGTCTCCAAACTTAAGTCCAAAGATTTGAAGTCCAAACAATTCAAAGAAGTGACAGAGGTGCCTGATGTTTTAGTTGGAGCTGGGCTGTTGCCTCCCTTGAGTGTTCATTCTCTCTACTAATTTCTGTTGTCTAAAAAGACATAAGCTTGTTTTTCCTTCTTTTTATGACACTTCTGTATTGACACTAGCCTGCCCAGAAGACCACACTGTACAGTTCCAACACTCTCATAACCACAAAGAAAGTACCAAAAGTCTAGTTTAAAAGTATCCTTAATTATAAAGTGGTTACAAATGCTTAATATCGTAGTTTATTCATGGGGATACAGCCTTTCAAATCTATGATACCCATTGATAATTCTAACAAATGCTCGGTCCATAAATATTTAATGGCCACTTGTGGGTGTTTTATGATGCTGTCTTTGAAGTTGACCTATTCGCAGGTTTATTAATTGGAAAAGGTTTATTTTATCCTAAATCAGATATGCAATTTCACAATATTCGAGCTATGCATAGAGGAAATCAGATCATTCTGTCTCACACAAACAAGGAAAACACATCTCTCACAGAAAGAGCACAAATCAAGTTAACGAGGGACAGTTTATTTTGTATGATTTCTCAGGGCTTTCAAAAAGAAGACTGGTTGACAGATGCCTCCATCCCTAAACAAGCCAACAGCACTTTAATTGTAACTTAGTGGTTGTTCCCATTCCTGTGTGTCTAACAAGCTCCCTCCTTTCTGTTAGCATGGGTTTTACCTTGCTGGCCTAAAGTTAAACTCACTGTTGGCTCTAAGTTCCTCCTGCCCTTAAGACTACTTACCACTGTAGTGTGTGCAGCTCCAGGGTCTTGCTAAGACATGTGATCTTGAAAACAGAATATTAATTTGAAATACAAAGCCCAACTGAGGATTATGACATAATCTATGGAACCAAAAAATCCTCTATTTTCTGTACTGGACCACTCCCTGTCTGTTTTTTAGAGCCTCACCAATCATGACAGCATGATCACATTTCTTATTATAGCAGCAGCAGCTTACACTTATTTCCCAAAGATCCAGCAGTGCTGTGGTGCTGCAACCCCACCACCCTAGCAGCCTAAGCCTTTTTACTATACTTGAAGGTATATCCTGCAAGGTCTTCAGCGGAGTGTTTTTGACACATGATTCCTTACACATTCACTGTTAAAACAATAGAAATATTGACTGTGCCAACAAAAAATTCTATGGAGAATACTCACAAAAATTGATCATTCACTATTAGAACCTATTACTCTGTAATGACATTATCACACAGCTACTGTGCAAATACAAACCAAAATGCATCTTAAATGACACTAATAAGGTTGCAAATTCAGGCACACCTAGTGCTTAGAAAACTCCAAAAGCATGATTACCTTTGAAATCACCACCCATTGCACTGTTCAGAAGCATCTTGCTCAGAAGTTACAAAACTTCCAGTATATTTCAAATTTATTTTCAGTTTTAATGACAAATCCAAACATTTCACCTTAAAAATACTCAAAAGTCTGTGTAAAACAGATACTCACAATTCAAGATAAAGCAGGTATCAAAATCCAGAAAATTTAATTCCAAATTAATGAAACAAAAGAAGAATAATTTAATAGGAATTCTCAAGGCACTTGAAAAGAGGCAGCCCAGGTATGTTTAACACACACTTTATCACATTATATATACATACCAAATTATAAAGAATAGTGGTGACATCTATCAAAAAGAAAGGAACAATTTCCACAGCTATAGGGCCGCAATCTAAATATTCAGAGTTTACTATATTTCAGTCTTTCTCAGAACATAAATTGAGTGAGGTAGAAACTTGCCCAGCTATAAATGTGCAACAGCAACCAGAACAAAAATCCTTTATTTCCATGCATTAAAACACTTCTTTTATCCATACACTGCGAAGCATTAAAATAGCATGTCATTCTAGTTTAATATTTTCATTTCCTTCATTTGCAAGGCAAAGAAATTAAAACATTCAATTGCATCCTGGCTGTACCCAGAATTAGCTCTCAGTTCCACAAGAAGCCTTATATACCGTCACATCCCTGCTATGCTGAATGCTAAGGTGGAGATGCTCTTAGTGCTTCATTAACGAGTGGGTGCCCTCAGCCCCCACACTACAAGTATCAGAGCACAGAGCCGTCCTTTCTAATGAAACATCACTGCACCAGTCACCACTGTCATGTGCAAAATGGACAAGACAGTTGGCATTTTGCACTATCCTCCATTATCATCACTCATCTATAGAATTTCTTGATTAAAAAGCGCTATGGGGGAACAGCTAGGCTATGTTTGCAGCACTGTCATCTTCTCTGGCAATAAATGAAAGTACCATCTATACTCAAACAGGATTTTTTGCCATTCTTAGCTACTGGAGTTTAAGTACATAAGAGCCAATCACATGTGTGCATTGGCAGCAGTCCAGGGCACTAATTTGTAAAGGCTTTAACCTGTTACATGGGCACAGGTTAATCTTGGAATCTAATTTGTCTGTCTGTTAAATGCAAACTCCTTGTGGCAAAGGCTGTGCCTTCTTGCCTTTCAGAGTAGTTTCTCTAACACAGGTGCAACCACATCAAACAAAACTGATAACCTAAAGCACAAAGATATGAACGGACCAACACTAAGCCAACACAACTGTTAGGAGCTTATACCTTCCAAGTCACCTTTGTGAAAGCTGAACTAATTTAATAAACTTATACAAAATCTTCCCTTATTCATGTCCACCTTCTACATGACAAAAACATATCCTGTCATTAATCCAGTCACTTAGATAGCTTTGGCCAGTGGCAGAGAAATGTTCGTAATAAACACAAAAGCAGGCATATTTGAGATAGAACTACATTTGCTTATTGGAGGCCAAAAGACTGTGTTAGCAATCATTTTTAACCTGCCTTCTTCTGAAAGCTGAAGATTCCTTTAAAAAGCTGATTGAACACTAAACAGAGATGTTAAACACAAAGTATGTTCCATAATCGTAAGCAGTAATTCTTTTTCCCTCATTTATCAAATGAAAAATAAAAAAAAATTAGTCTTCTTTTTTGCTGGTAGTGAATATTCTAAGAAGAGGGAAAGCCACAAATGACCAAAGTTAATGGGGCCATTGCCATGTTGGCAATTAAATTATTCAGGACTGGGACATCTTTACCCAATGGCAGGACTCTCTTTGTACTGGGGTATTGAACTTCATAGCATGTTTGTTAACTTCATCAAATGCTTTAAAAATACCATCATATCTTCCTTTCCCCTACATGCTTATACCAGTACTAACAAAACAAAACATTTCAAATATTATTGTTCTTCCAGAGCACCACATTTCAGGTAGCTTGTGAGCAATGTGGCAGATGAAAAAATGCAAGACATCCACCAGCACTATATAGCACATGGTTTTCACTCTTTGAACTTTGCAACTCCTTTGATTTTGTTTCCTCATTATGATCACATTCTCCTAAGCTGATATATTCTGTGTGCAGTACAGTAATTCTCCTTTTATATACACCACTGAAAACGTTGGAATTATGCCATTTTCATTTGTGCAGGAGATGCAGAGGCAGTGGCTGTCTTTAACGTATATATTCTCTTGGACAGTGGAAGTTTTTGAAAACAGAAAATGAAAATTAAAAGACTTATAGTAAACATTTAACTTCTCTATAACAATATAAAAAGGCTATACTTGCAATATTCTTGTCTTTTCAAAGTTAAATTATGAGGCCCATTATACCTACTCAACAACATTTGCTCTCAAGGAGGTAAGTTTGTAGGCAAGAGAATGATGCAAGCCTCTATGTGTTTAGCCAGAAATGTATTGGACTTAAAAGACATAAATAAAGTCAGAAGGAAATAAAATGTGTACTCTAAACCTATTCTTTTTTGGTCTCATCTTTTTTAGCAATTGGCACCTATATTAAAATGGGAGGACAGAGCAGGTTCTCAAAGTCTCTCTGCAAACCCACTAGATAGGCAGAGCTTATTTTGCAAGTCACCTAATTAAAGTATTTCTCTAAGTAGATAATGGTGCTCTTAACGGATGATGGCTGTCAGAAAATCACATACACTGATGGCCCTTGCAAGGCAGCTTATGCTTCACTCTTCTTGAAATGCAGAAAGAAAATACAGGAGACAGCACTATCTTCCAAGGGCTAAGTTTTGTGAAACCAAAGAGAGATGTCATTTCAGTTAATTGTGCAGAAGAGTCTGTCTTCCCTCTCCTTTCATGCCCATGAATAACAGAGCAGTTAACAATATTGACATTCAAACCATCATCATTGGGCATCTGAATTAACACCTCACAGAGATGAACAGACAAGTTCACACCTTTCAAATCTACTGGGCTAAAGAGACTTCTGTAGACATGCCTGTATCAGTAACACTTGGTTAAGACTTCTGAGGCACCATAAAAGTTAACAATTTATTTTTCTTTAGTAAAAGCTATGTCAGTGAAAAAGAAAGCAGTTGGAAAAGTATACTGTAGTATTATATAGCAATATTGTCCAAGTTCAGATTAGCACAAAATTGGTTGCTTACACCACAGGAAAATGTTTTTGCTTCTTTTTATGAGATTTTTTCTGGGGTTTTTATCAGTTTTTGCTCTATGTAACTACAGACAAACAGTTCCTTTTCAAACAGCTACCACTCTAAGCAGCACTTTATACAACAGCTAACCTGTAATTTAGAAACCAGAGAGCAATTTTCTTACAGGAGCTGCTTCCTCCATGGCTTTATCAGACCTCACCCAAACATTCAAGGAGCTATTACATGGTTCTATGGTGCTTAGATAACAAATCCACCTTTATAATAATAATCAGAACAAGTTTTTCCTAAGGACTTTTAATCTACCCCAAGCTGAGTACCTAAACCCACATTGTAAAGAAAACAGCTTTGCACATTACAGCCAAGTTTTCCAAACCTATGAGGGTTACACAGCTACAGCAATCCCACCTCTTCCTCTTCACAGCACCTCTTCACCACAACACTCTTTGGTATTCATGGCATTTTAGATTTTAAAGGATGCTAGGATAGCTAGCTCTTCCTCCTCTCTCTTAATTAATTCTGACTCTTCACCTGTTTTCCATTTCATATTCCCAGAGACATAAACTGTAAAAAATTAGCTCTTATTTGTACCTAATAACATTTTCAGTTGAGAAGCTTATATTGGAATCATACTTGTTTGAGAGATACTGAATCCCCTTGAGACTGTCTTCCACAGATATTATCCCTTTTAATTTCCAATTCTTTTTATCACAAACCTTTCTCTACGCTATGGGACTGTGGAGATTACACAATAGGTGCTCTAAATAGAAATGCTCCAAGATTCTTGAATCTCCATCTCCATCTCAAATTGCTATCTAAAAGCCAGCCAACTTTGAAGAGTTTTTGTAACAGGGAAGGTCTCAGTGAAGCAAGTATTTCCAGTTTGAGTTACCTAGCCCTTTAAATTCTGTGTACCATCCATTTCTAAGCATAATGCTGACTGAGAACTACAGTCTCTGCTCCTATCATTTTTTTCTCCACAGTCTTAAGTGGGGTCATCTCCCTTATCACCACGGAATCAATGCCAGGTTACCGTGCCATCAATTTAATTGAGGGGAGGGCTGCTTAAACCATCTCACATTTCCCATTGAACATAATAGGATTCTGCCTCCTCCTGACCTGTGATGGTGAAGGGACCTTCCCCAGGTGAAGGCTGGACTGTAGCCCAGCCACCCCTACCCCAAACCCCACTGCCCCTCCTCTCCCGAACACCGGGGTCTCCGTTAATCCTCCCTGTCAAAGGCAGATGGGAAGAGAGGGATTTCCAAGACAAACACTGCCACCCCCATTCAGACATTTAAATAGCATTTGGTACTTTTACAAGGCACAGGCTCTCCAGGGTGATACATGCTTTTAAGAAAAGCTAGTATGGGAGAAAAGGAAGGGAAGAGCACCTTGCTTTCTAGAGAGAGCAAACGTAAATAATTAGTCATTAGTGCTAGGTTTTGCTTGTTTTTTAAATACACAGTAAACAGATGCCTTTTGCTCAGAAATCTTGATAACTGCCATCCTTATTGAGGTCTTGGAAGTAGGTTATGACTTCTGTGGGAAAGAGGATGAAAGAACTTTTGCTCCCCTGTCCCTTGCTGGGTGCCAGGCTTTTGGAAATTGCACATAAAGCTGTGTATTGGCTCAGTGTCCTTTGTGGCAGCAGTAGAAACCAGTAAGTGTTTTTGAATAAAAAGTGAGAGTGTCAGAACAGCAATACAATGGGTTTATTTGCATTGCTAGGATTCTCTGGAACGTTAGGGTTTTGTGGCCATTTTCCTTTTCCTTTTTTTTCCTCCTTTTCTTCACTATATCCAAAAGATATTGGTTGAAAGTACTATCATTATCAGTACCCTATGCAATTACATATATATAGTGTGTGTATATAAACATAACTGTTATGAACATAACACAACTCCCACCTAAAATATCAAAAATATAAACTACAGGAAGGATTCTTATTCTAGTATGGAAACAGATATTTGCCAAGAAAACACACAGAGAAAGATCTATACAGTATTTTTGATACCTAATATGGCTTAAATAACTTCTATCATGACCAATCTTCTCTCTTCAATGACAAAACACAAGCTAAATTCAAAAAGCACACTTCAAAACATTGCCTGCTAGCCCCTGAGAATTGAACAGAGATAATCTTTCTTTCAGGTGCAGCACATTATCTGATCAACACTACACAAACTGATTTCCATAAGAAATTCTAGCCTAATCATGCAACCTTCATGTTAATTTAAAAAATAGTCCTTGATTTTGAAATGAAGTTGAAAGTATAGTGTCAGAACAAAGTGAAAGAGTTATCATTAGCCTTCAAATGTGACAAATAAGAAAGACACAAACAAGTGTCAGGATAATTAAAAAGGCATTGTTCACTTTTTAGAAGGAAAAAAATGAATTGCACGAGAAATATTAAGCTAACAAAGAAAGAGCAAATATGAGTAGAAAAAATGACAGTTATCTGCAAAATTCATAAATGTGTCTTTTGTATAACCGTAATGATCATATTTTATGCTGTCATTTTACATTTAATTGCTCACCCTGGTACTTTACTTCATAGCAGCCATCAGTACCCCACAGAGCCAGATGCTGAATTGCAAAAAAACATACTGTGACCACAGACTTATAGGAAAGTAACTTTGCTGAGCTGTGGTGTATGACAAGTTAATTTTTGCAATTATACTTTTTCCAAGAATAAATGAAACTGCAGGTCATTACTATTCTATATCATTAAAAAGAGGCAGAAAATGTTCTTGATCATAAAGGCCTCAAACTCATTTTATCATTATGTTGACATATGAAAGCAACTTTACAAGCTGTTTTTGCTCAATGTGACCTAATGAAATAAGCACCACCTCAGCTGAAATATGTAAACATCTTGATACATTAAGAAGCACATAACTAAAGAATATTGTTATTATTACACAGTGCTAACCCATCATATGTCAGGAAAGAAATGCTGTATGGGCTCTGCTTACTCACAGCTGTTAGCTCTGCTGTATTACACTGCATGTCAAAGTACTGAAGGGACATGGAGGCTCAGTTGTCATGAAGACTGAAATTGTCCCCTGTTCATTTCTCTTCCTAAGAGTCATTAAATGTTTGAAATGTTTTTAAAAATAATTAAGCATGAGTAATGTCCATCACTGTCAAATTGTCTGTGCAATCAAACAGCAAGAGAGCAGATACAGTTATGAAACACATAATGTGTGCTGCCTTCTGTATCTGTGCTTATGTTATCTGAAGACTTACTGAGAATCCAGAAGTTGGGATGTTCTTTACATTTCAAAATATTTACTGTACATGGAGAAATCAGAAATTCTCAGTGCATTCTTTCTCATAAAATTCTTTTTCATTTTCTGCACAATTGCTTTACTTTCCCATCACCAATGCAAACTATAACACTCAAGTGAGGAGAAAAAGAGATTCTGCTTTCCAGATGAATACATTTATTAAGACAAAAGAATAAGAAGAAAATGTTTCAATTGTCATTGCATCTGTTTGCAATAAATGTCAAGAGCCTTTTAAAAAATTGACTACGAGCTGACAAAAGACATCAGGTTGACAGGCAAAGAGCTGGAAATCCTCAGTTCACCTACTGAACAAGAAAATACAGGCACCCCCAAGCCACAAAACACCCTGATTTTTCAGAATCTTCTCTGCCAACTCATCCAATCCTTAATATTGACTGAGCCACATATATAATTTCTTAGCACATCCTTTAGTATATCTCCTAAATTAAAAGTGATTATTTACTTCAGTTTTCTCTTCTGAGAATGAGAGAGCAGACACCAGTAGAAAGGTAATGGAAGAAAAGGTCCAATAAATCCTGAGTCTAAGATTTTCGAATTCATGGAATTAACTAGAAACAAAATCAAGTAAGATTTTTTAAAATAGTTCACATGTTACTTCATACCCTATTCTCATCCAAGTCCTAGTGCTTTCCTTCTGAACAAGACCCTTAACTACTCTGAAAATATTTATAAATGTTAGAGTTTGATAATTTGGAATACCTCTCGCTCTTTCTTCCCCTGATCTCCTTGCATGGCAGCCACAGAACCCTACACAGAAGATTCTCTCTATTCATATACAGGTTCTGCAGCAGCAGCTCTACAGTGTTTTCATAAACACAAAACAAGCATGTAAAACACACTTGCTATCAAAAAAGAACACCACAAACCTTGCATATAGTTGTTTTTTTCTCTTACTTAGAGTATGAACAATTTATTGCTTCAACTAAGTATTTTTGTCAAGAAGAAGAAATTAAAATTACAGAGAGAAAGAAGTGTGGAAGTGCATACCATTGCATACAAGCCCTCTATAGAAATGGAACACTATCCAATTAACTCTGTGTAGCTACAAAATAGGAGGAGGTTGTCCATAGGCAGGGTATCAAGAAGCTTTTAAAATCTCCAGCACCACAATTTTAATCTCAGTGCATCCTATTTGCAAACAAGTCATTGCTAAGGAGATAAAACTTTACTATTGTGAATAAAATAATATTAAAATATATTCACAGTACTTAGTAAAGAATGTATGTCTTGTCCTGGACTACCAAATACTTTGCTAAAAATTTGTATATGCAGCATGGAACCTCTTTTCTCAAATTTTCTTTTGTTCAACGAAGTTTTAAAGTCATACCTATTTACAGAATAAGTAATAAAAAGCTTTCCCTCGTGTAGAGAAAAATTAGAAAACAGGCACTGCTATTTTTAATCTAACAATTTTTATCAGTACTGCTGTTACAATAAATTTGAGACATCACAATTCTATTTAAAAACCAAAACGCAATGAGAAAGCAGAAATCTGCAGCTCACTAACCACCAACACCTGTGCAATGCAGCAACAATGAAAGGCAACATGTGTTCCCTTCCTGCTAGGGAGGCAGCATTTAGGAAAATGGTAAGAACCTGAAGCAGTTGTTATGAGGTTACTTACATAAGCAAAGATATGGTAAAATAATCTTGTCTGTATGGGCAAACCATTGTAAACTTGTGAGAGCTAGCAGAGCTCAGTACAGAGACATGGGATTACCTATGCAGAACAGTTCACAGAACCAAAGCTTAACATGTGAAGGACTAAAACGTACCTACTATCTTTCTTCTTCTTCCACTGTCAGCTTTCATCTGTATTCATTATTTTCAGTGTAAAACTGCTTTTGCATACCTCACAATATACATGTATTTTATTATATGCATGACTGGAAGGAAAAAAAATAGTATTATCCTACAGGAGACTGCTTGGGCTTTATTTCTGAAACCTTTACAACTCCCTTTCACCTTCAAACCAAAGGCAGCAATTTTTGATAACCAATAAGCAAATTTAAAATAAAATACTATTAAAACTCTTGTTCCCAAACAACATTAAAGCCACAGTACTGCCATTTGATACATTATTAGAAACAAAAATAAAACATTTATTAAAATATAATAATGTAATAACGGAAATTTTAAAAAATAGCAGATGGTCTTTAACTGTCAAATATGGATTTTTCATAGCTGGTATACAATTTACTGTCACAGGCACTCTGGTGCTACAGAAGTATTAGTACAGCTATTAACTATTTAATTCTTTAGCTGACACTGTGTTTTAGGACAGGGATTTAAATAATTTACTTCTACATTCTACAGTTTAAATTTTGCTGCTAGGAATTCGTGCAACAAAGTTGTAGAAAAAACACATGATGCTTGTTGATAGTGATATAAGACAGGATTATTATAAAAACCAATTATATCTTTTCATTCTCTTTTGCTTAATTAAAGCAAGAAGAATCACTATCTTTCTCAGCAGTAATCATGTGGAAGCTGTATAGCACAGATACAGTAATTAACTTAACCTTATCACTTAACTCTATTGGGTCATTGGAGTGAGGCACAGTATCAGTGCTCAGAATCAATGCTGTAATGCTAACATCTTTGAGCAGTTCGGAGATTGAATAATGCCATCTGTAAATGGACAGTCTTTGTTCCTGCTTAGCTATGCTGGATAAATGTTCCTGCTCATAACTTTAATATGGCAGCTTAACCATTTAATCATTGTACATTAATACATTATCAATATTGTGACCATGTAAGTACAAAATTACTTGTCAAAGTAATCAGATATTACTGATTTTTTTCCATAAATACGATATGTGTGGGGTTTTGTCTTAATTATATATTTTAATGAAAAAAGATATAGCCCAGATTTTTTTTCTCATTTAAGAGAGATTTGAAAAGAATGATCATTTCTAAACATAAACTTATTTTTCCTTCATCTAAAGCAGGTTTTTAACATGAAAAGGAATGTTCTGTATTTCCTTTGGTAAAATTAGCCAAGTGTGAAAAGTTTAGTGCATTTAAGCTATACAGGGGATACTTGGGCATCTGGGGGATTTTCATAACTGAAGACTTGTGCTGTATCACAACAAATTAAGCGTAATTAAACACTCTGTTCAGTGTCTATTGTTAATTGCAGCAGCTAATTTGATGCTTAGTTAGTGTTATGTTCCGAACTATTTCCAAACACGCAGAATTCTTCAGTTCAGACTGCTTGCTTTTAGCTCTAAATGTTTCTTTTCACCCTCGTTTGACAGATTTTAGCTCATTTATTACTTTTGTTAAACGATCAGAAATTCCCTTGCCAAGACAGTACTTTGAGGTCCTTCACTTTCACCAAGTCAGACACTAAATCATAGGGGACAATTATCAGCAAATGCTCTCCGACAGGCCCTAAGCCTGCTGAGGTAATGCAGCTGACAAACTTTGATGCGCCATGCCCGTGCACATTATGTTCACGTAGTGTGTACATCTGGGCACCCTTTATGGCGATGCAGCAAACAGCCAATCATTTATTCCACTCTAATTAGCACACATGTAAATCCTCACCAATCAAGCCACTCACAGGGTTACCGTTGTGGCAGCCATACAGCAAGCTGGCAGGACACGGGAAGAAAGTACAAGAAGCAACTATTGGGTTTGATTTGAACCTGCCGTCACGCCACGGCAGGTCCCCCCAGTCCTGACTGTAACCAGCTCTCCCCTTCACAACCCATCATCGAGCTCCATGCGAAAAAGGTCATCGGGCAGACTGCCGCCCGGCCAAGATGCTTTGATTCTTTGCAGGCTCTGGGAGCACACCTGAAGCGATGTGTGGCTCCGATAGCTCACAGCGCCGGAGCTGTCGCAGGCAAAAGTCAGGCGTAGCTCTAAAGCGTGCGGCACAGCATGGAGTACACACTACCTCAAAGAAGCACTGTCCACCTCAATATTTTAGACCCCGTTATGTCGCCAGGAAACTATCTGCCAGGTGTCAGCATCCCTTTTCTTCCTCACAAGCCCAGGTGTCTCTGCAGTAACCCTTTTATTTTGAAATAAATAGGAAACGCCTTCAAAAGGACAGATTCAGGCATTCAGAGAATCTACTGACACTGGTTTATATTATGCAACTCCAAAGAATACAGTATGCTTTGAAATACCTAAAGTGGTTAGCTCCCATTTCCCAAAATTGAATCAAAGCAGTATGTAAGACCCTACAGTGCTATTCATTACTAAATTAGAAAATGCTCTATTTCAAAACAGCTTTAAAATGTGCATGCATATTGTCAAGGATACAACAGTTAGGCTAATAAAAGTAGTCCTCAAAATGGAGAGTATTTCTTTTTAGAACAAAAATCCACTTAAATCCCATGCCTTCATGCTTTCAGTGCTTACTGCAAGAAAAAGAAAAAGCAAGTAAAACTGCATTTAGCAGTAGGATTTAGCTACACTGATGTACATTTTTATTCAATGGACTTCAGGGATGGAAAGACACATCCACTAAATGCATTTCAAACTTTTTAAACTTATGTGTATTTGTACTCATCATTTATCTTTATCTACATCTAATTAAACATGTCTAGAAATTGATTTGTTATATTACACAAATTAATGAAGCAAATATCTATGAGAAGAATGGCATTGGTTTAGTTTTCAAACAACTTGTCAATAAAGTATCACTAGAAATAATTATTCTTGCAAAATTATATGGACAACCAGACGAGAGGGACAGAAAGAAAAACTAAATTGTGCTGGTCCTTCTCCAGGTAAACTGGATCAAACACAGCAGGATGAGAAAAATCTGCTCAAGAACCATTAGAATCTTATTTTTAATGAAGTTCTACTAACAAAAGAAAATTTTAAATAATATTATCTTCTTTCAGGGAAAAAAAAAAAAAACAGGAAAATAATTCAGTGAATATTGTAGGTCCACTAAAAACCAACAAAACAAGCAAGCATATTTATCTCAGCTTCCATTAACAGAAAAATATTGGCATATGGTAAAGAGAAATTTCTTCCTGACATTATGGATGCTTTCACAGTTGATGCTGCCTTTCCAGTTAGTCTCCCTTTCCTACAGAGCTACCACCAAGGGGGAAAGCAGGTTGTAGCTCTCAGCCTGGATCTAGGCACTCAGGTAAGATGGTCTCTGCTAGATTAGCAAGAAATTGCTGTCCACTTGAGCTTAAGGAGAGTCCTGTCAAGGAGAGTGGAAATCACCGTACGAGTCTTACGGCTTATGAATCCACTCCTGGGATATCTGTAACTTACCTACTGAAATTAGACACTTTTATTCTGAATTTACTTCCAAATCAATTGGAACATTTATGTGACAGCATGGATGCCCATGTCAGGAAGGGAGGCCAGTGCAAAGTGCTGTCCCGGGGATTCCCAACCCACACGGGACAAGGGGGTAACCCAGGGTAGTGCGAAACACAGCCCTCCTTTGCACCCCCTGAAGTATCACCCTTAAGGCCAAAAAAACATAAATGCCAACCAAGTGCTGCTCCTGCAGGGATCACACCCTCACACCACGGACAAGGAAGGTTCTGGAGGTGCTGGGGGTGTTCAGCCATCCCATGAAGCCTGCCTGTCCCAGCAGCCACTCAACCCCCAGCCAAAACCAACTATTTCCATGCCTCCTGCAGCACTGTGAGCCTTTAGCACACGGTACAAGGAGCAGAGAGATCACTATGAATATCCCCCATCCCAATAAGTGATCCTTTAGCACACGGTACAAGGAGCAGAGAGATCACGATGAATATCCCCCATCCCAATAAGTGATCTTTTCGGGATTCTTGCCTTAATACACACTATCAGGAGTCTTCTAGTGAAAATGGCAGGATGTTGTTGGCACCACAAACCCAAACACAGAAGGTCCTCATGGTTGAAGCCATGCATGTTGGCATGCAGGAGGCAGCACCCTCTGACTTCGGGCTCTGCAAGCCAACCCCTGGGTCACACCCTGTTCCTGGGGAGCAGCAGAGGGAGCAGAGCCCCCATTAAGCCCCAGTGGGCAGGGATGCTCCCAGAACCAGACTGGCTGCCCCACTGCCAGCATAGCACAGGCAGAAACCCCATGAACCATGTTCAGATGGAGGCACCTACACTGCCCAGGAATAGGGTAAGGCAAAGGAAGAGTGAAATAGGGTCCTGTGGTGATCAACAGCTGAGCATCACGCTGCTCCCTACCGTAAGAAACATTGGCTGCTGCTTCCTGCACCAGTTACTGGACAAAGTCACCACAAAATAGGGTCTGTGCTGCCCAGAGCATCTGAGATGGTAATCAAAGCACATTCCTCTGAGCAGAGAGAAAGGCCACAAACAGACAGGTTACCTACACCACCTCCTTGGCAATTCTACAGATAAATGAAAAAAATACATCATGATCTTATTTCCTCCTTTTTAGATGTGTCTATCAATTTTTTTTTATTTATGCTTGATGCAAGAGAGGATTTTCCTTTCCTCATTATCCCAGAATGAAAAAATATTGTCCATGTAACAATGCAATAAAATTTCGAACACAAATGCTTACAAACTGCTCAAAGCTCGCTAAGTATCCCCTTTGATCTGTTAATAAAATAAACAGAGCAACACATTAAGTAATCTGATCTAATACTAAAAAAAATTTTGGTGTTTTTTAATCCTCCTTCTAGTTTATAGGCACTTAATTTTTTATTTATTATGTGTCATTTAAATGGAAAATTAAAACTACTCAGGATTTCTATTCTGCATTTTGAACTGCAGCTGCTTTACCTCTTTCAGCTATACAAAAATGTCTAGAAGTTACACATTACGAGTTTTTAACAAGCTTTAACTACAAGATCCACTTATTTCACTTCATTACATACTGGTGGATGTTCTCTGACAGCATAGTAAGAAAAATAAAAACAGTAGTTGCATCATTGTAATCATCATCGTATCCCCCAAATCCTATGGTCACACCAGAAAAGGCAGCAATGCCCCTATGCCATCTGCATGTCACTTCAACTGCTCAACTGTCAGCGAGCGGGCCAGCCCACAACAGTAGTTGGGTCAGCATGATTGCCCTGCAGCCTTTGAAAACCTGACCTTTTTGTCACATATGAGTCAGAGAGCATTATTCTAGCAGTATGCATGGCTCTAGCAGGGCCACACACTCAAAACAGCATCCCAGCCACCTTGAGGAAGTGGAGAACAGATATAAGAAACTATCCAGAATGACAGATGATCGTGAGAACATGAAAAAAGTAAATGAAATACAGGAGACCTCTGTTTTCATTAGGGGGGAAAAAATCCTCAGTGAGGATTAATAAAAATTATGAAGAGAACTGACGCAATCACCGTAGGTGGCTATCTCAGCTCATCTCAAATGCAAAGGCAAGGAAAGCTCGCCGTAGCTATAAAAGGCAAAGGCAATCAGGCAAGAAGGGCAAATATGTAGGAACTCTAATTAACGAACAATAAATGCATAAAATAAACTGCCAAAAGATGAAATCAAAGCAGGTACCTTTTTTTTTTTTTTTTAATGAGACAATACACTGGTCCACAATTATTTTTTGTAGCAATTTAATTATGACAATGAATAGTGTTCCATTTTTTTCTTGCTTCTTATGAGAAATTGTAAAGCAGCTTGTTAAAGTAACAAATTTTTTTTTCTTCATTTTCTCTTAAAACATGTTTCCATCAGCTTAATGGCATAAAAGACTGATGTGCTGTGTAAATTCTTGCATGTTTAACTCACCTGAACCAACATGTACTACTAGCAGGAACTGTACTGTCCCAATAGCACCCAAAGACAGTTTATTTGCAGTGTATAGGATCTGCCTGCTGAACTGAAAGGAAAATTCAGTGGTTTATAATATCCAGTGAGTATAAAATTTCATGATTGTAATGATGTTTTCTGCACTAAATTCTACCCATCATTTCCTCTAGGCACTATTTGCTATGTTTCCTGGAATGCACGACAGTATTTGAGTAGTCTATAGAACAACTGGAACACCTCTATCCAACATATTTAGGTAAATAAATCCAAATATGATCTAAAACTCCTGTTAAGTAAAATGATCCTAATGTCAATTTATATTCAAGTTATGCTTAAAATTCTGAAATAGAAAATTAATTGACAATTACTGATTACTTTTTTAAGAAGTTTTACCGCCATATAAAACTTTTTGTAAATTTGAGATTATCTGGGATGAAACATCTCATATGATATAAATGATATAAATTGTTTCACCATACACATGCCTCAGGTGTTTTACCTGCCAAAATTAAGCCCGTGGCTTAGCAAAACCATTCCCTACATGAGACAGAAGACACAGAGCGGTATTTGCAAATAGAGCAAATCATATGACCAATGGCCCACATAACCCATCTAATACAAAAGAAGAGTGGTTATTCCAGAGAATCTAAGTAAAGGACTCCAGCACTGCTTTACATAAAGCCATGTTAGCTATTTATGAAGAAAAGCACTTTTCTATCACTCTCAGGACCATACTCAAGCTAACATGCCCTCCCTGGATCACCACAACTGGCCCCAATTCTGCCGTACTCACACTCACTGTTGAATAATGGCTGAAGAGAATGTGGGGGGATATCTTTGAGGATATTAACACTACCATTGCTGCCAAACACAGAGATTCCAGTAAGTCACCAGATGCCTGGCAGGACTCTCCCATGCCACATGTCCTTCTTCAGAAGGTAAACAAGAAAATGACAAGGAATGAACAGTCAAAGGCTTGACATGTTCATGTACCTCGGCCTACAGACTCATCCCTGTCCCCTGCCTTTTTTTTTTTTTTTTAATCTGTCACCTCTACTATTCCTGTTTCAACCATTTATGTAATTTCATTGTCTGTTATGGCCATCTCCTTATTTGCAGGGCCTGTAGGCATTAATTTTATTTAATATACTATATGCTTGACACTCCACATGGTGTTAATGAGTTGCCAGCTGCCTGTTGTGATACAAGAAGTAACCGTAAACCCAGTGTCGCCTTTACTCCTGCACTGGTTCAGTTTTCTATTGTGACACATAAATGTCAACTGGTATGATCAGAAGTAAACAGTCATGACAGACAGGAAAAAAGGAGCTGACAGTTGAAGGTGATGATATCCATTAGGCTTCTACAGCTGCCACCTCCTGGGGAGACTGCTGAAGGATTTGAAATGTGGTGCAGAGCTCCTGGCTAACATGGCTCTATGACAAAGAATATGCTTACCTTCAAAATACCTGGCCTACCACCTAACCATCTGGCTTATTATAATTCAGATAAATCCACTTATATGCACAGGAAGGAGAAAGCCATGATGGAACACCAGAAGTGCATAAAAAGGGCAGAAACATTAGTCAATCAGCCCGATGATACTCGAACAGTTGTTAAGGGAGCACGTCATTGCCTTGCTCACTTAACCATGGACATAAAAGAAAAGAGCTTCCCAAAAAGACAGAGTTTAAGATTTCAATTAAATTAAGCAGAATCCTAAGATGTCCATCAAGAGTAGTTAGAAGGATTATGTCAAGTCAATCTTTATTCACGTTTTACTCTTTGTGATAGTAGATTAAACACTTCATTTTGTTGAAGAGAGAACTTCTACCTGAAAAACGCAGAAGTAAGAAAAATCACTTAGATTAAATACCAAGCCAGTTTTCTTACCACAACCCACTCCACTGGACTTTAACTTGTGCAAACCAACCAAAGCCTGTATTTGACGTGTGAGAGGATGACTGAAGAAATTTGAGACCTCCCAGTGTGTGCAAATCCCCAGCAGACGCCAATGCCTTTGCTCTCTCTCCCCCACACCTCTGTGACACAGTCACAAGATGTCAGGGCAGAATGCAATCCTCAGATGGCATATGTACCTCTAGGCTGCTGCAATTTATGCGAGGGCTAACATAGCTCAACCCAGAAAATTAGAGCTGTAACTGCTTCCATGATCTCCTCCTTCCATCCCCCAACACCAAGAGCAGTATTTTTCCTTATAAGCAGCTCAGGTAATTGCCTTTATTATACACAATATTCATTCCTTAGATTTTCATCACCAATAGAGCTATTATAAATTATTTTAGCTGTACTCTTCATGCTTTTATCCCTGTATTGATTTTATTTTTAATGTAAACTTTTAAATTATAATGCCAGAGAAACAACTACTTATATAGCTACAAAGGCTAAATTAGCAAGACCTGAGAGAAAAGCGCTGAAGATATTTGATATGAAACATTAATAGCAAATGTTATTTTATGTAATACTAAAATGTAAAAAAATGCAAATGTAAATATAGTTCCACCTTCCAGAGTACAGCAATAATAAAGTATTAGATTCAAGCATCATAATTAACTTAATCAGATGGAGTTTTCTTTAATTCCCTAATTCTTTTCCTTCAGCCATCTAAGCTTTTCTCAGGTTGAAGAATATAATCATGAAAAACACCAGCAGATACTACTGAAAACGTCTCCCTTTGCTTGTGTAACAGTAAAGCACTGAGTACTTTGCAGCATGTCTAGTATTTGGCCACTGCAGTATTTTAGACACATAGGAACACATCCCCACATCTACTAAGAAAATACCTTCCTATGCCTCTGACACAGGGCTTAGGGAATATCTCCTTTAAACAGCTAAATGGATCACAGAATTTAGAGGCGTGTTTCGTCTGGTCTTTATAAAGGTAAGCACACATAATTACTGTATGCAGAATCTCAGCATTTGCAATTAGTTGAAAGCAATTCCAGTAAAAAATAAACCTGTTATACCATGGAATTAGAGCAATAGGTTAAATCGCAATTTTTGTCAACAAGTCCATTTTTACTCTATCGATTTGCACAAGGTGATACGATGCACTGATTTGAATCTTATACAAAGAAGTGATACTGCACTAATTGAAAAATAATTGGATTCACCCCACTTTATAACAGGTTCCTCTGCACTATCAAAGTTTTAATCTCTGATGAGTTTTGCAAAACTCACAACCTAAAAATGACTGATTTATATCTTAATTCAGATATGTTAAATATTTCAAGGTGAGGAATTCCAAAACAGCAGACTGTGCAGGCTGCAATGCAAACATGAAACAAAGGTGAAAATGCTAACATTTTCTTTCCATATATTGCAGCAAATTAATTGTGTGTTTTGGTAACATAGCTTATTAGTTTTGCATAATTTAAGTTTTAATTCATCGTTTAATTTTTAATTAAGTAGTCTCTTTCAAGATGAGCTTTCTACTCGCATTTTAGTTAGATGCTAAACATGCAATGCATAAAAGCAGTGGCAAGAATGTAATATTTAGTTCATATGATTTCTCTGTGATTTCAGACATGAAAGTAACCAATTTTTCAGAGTATAAAATAACAGCAATTGTAAAATGTCATATAAATTTTAAATAATTAAAGACCTCTGAAAATATCTGAAAAACTAGTGGAGCAATTATAGTGAGAAGAAGAGCCACATACTTTTCATAGATTATAGATTTTGTTATGGGCTTTTTGTTTCAGTAGTTTGGTTTTGTTTTGGAGTTGGGATTTCTTTTTTTGGCAGGGGCTGTTTCTCTCCACAAATCCTACAATTTTGCTAGAGCAATAAAACAGGATTTCACAGTTCTAACCTCCCTAGCAAACATGACTAACACTATGCAATTTCAAATACAGAGAAATAGGGGAAGGGGTACATTTATTTTTTAAACAAGAAATTTAAAAACAAAAACTATTTAAAATTGCAACAAAAAATTGTATTAATTGTAATTATGCACAAAGCTACATGAATGTTTTTCTGTGTGTATGAAAAAACATTTAATTCCAACATTATAAACTCGATGGGTATGAATTTGTTAAATGTTATTAGTTTGAGTTACCTAAAATTTATTGAAGGAAAAAAACCCAACACACCCCTTGTTTTAAGACTATATCTGTCAGTTCAACTAATATTGGGAGTGCTCCCAGAACTTCTCAGGCCCACACAAGCCTATTTTCAAGGTGAAAGAAGGTTGACATCAACATACTTGAGACATGTAATAACAAACCCCAAAACTAACCTAACTGTATATGCTTTTTGCAGATATAACATAAAGACCTAAATATGAGTGCAACATCAAGCAGCATTATCTTTCCACATTTTCTTCAATGTCCTGAAAAAAAAACCCCAGTAATGGTTTAATTATAAGTTCTTATATCAGAACTTCTTTAGTTATAAATAAGACTTCTAAATTGAGCTCCAAGTAGTAACATCTGCAGTGTCCAGAAAGCATCCCCAGGCAGAAAAGTACCACCAGAAAGATACAAAAAAATATGCAAAAACATACATGTCCCTTTCCTAAACAAAAGGGGAGCAGCTGGCTATTCCAGTTCTGGAAGATTCTATAACTTGGTTCTATGACTGGTTGAGGGAAGGTTAAGTAATGTGAGTAACTTTCAGTCTCTAAACATTGCAGTGTATTTTACAATTCAGTATTTACTAGCTGGATCAACTGCAGTGAAATTACATCTTAGAAAAAAAAAACAATTCCTTGTAGGATTCATTATATAAATTCCAGTTTCTCTATTTCCCCTGAAGTTGTTCACTTCTGAGGGCATTCCTGCCAGAAGGCCAAGATCTCCCAGCAGCACCATTGCTGCCAGGCTCCTGTTTCAGTGGCACGGTGGAGTGGAGGCCCTGGAGGATGCAAACTCAAATAAACTTCCTCAAGCAAACTGCCATGAAGTCCCAGAAAATTTGCCAGGTAAGAAGGCAGGAAACAAGTTGGAAGTTTGCACTTCTTAGAATGTTTCATTTTGGGCAAATCCACATTCCTTAAAGAAAATGTTGAAAAAATATTTTTTTAACAGCTTCCTTGTCGCTCAGCCAGGTTTCTGGAGGAAATGAGGAGTAATGAAACCTTGCTTGGAGATCCCAGTCTAGAAGCTGGCCTCCCTTAGGGCCGGAGCTGCTCTCTGTGAACTGGGCAATAGCCTGTTCTTTTAAATCTGACTACAGGGATCAGTTTCCTGATCTGAAATAAAGCAGCATCCAGTGGCTGACCCCGAGGTGCATAATAAAGGTCTGTCAGGGGAGATACACGTAAAGATGGGCTACGCACAACCTAACAGCAGAGTACAGTTTGTGTTTGCTCCTGCTCAACAGGAGGCTGCAGGAGAAAGCCCTGCTTTTACAGACCTCTGCACTGTTACAATGCTGCTGTTCAGCTACAAATAAATGGGCATGGCAGAGCAAGAAACTTCTGAAAGTCTAAAGTTTAGATTAATCACACTCATTCTTCTGCTTTACTGTGGCTTTACTGTGGCTTTACTGTTGTTTTAGGTGCTTTTGGTTGTGTTGCAGATTTTTAAACAACTGGCTAAACTACAAAGGCTATGATCAGCCAAAAAACTCTGGAATACTAGATCCCTCAGTTTGGCTAGCTTCCTACTGAAGCCAAGTGTTTTCAAAAAATGAAGCTGTCTATATAATTTTTGAGACATTTTTTTGTGTAGGGGTTAAGATAAAGCCTGCAGCAATCCTAATGGAAATCTCCAAGCCCACTTTTAAATCAACAAGCTGAAAATATCAAGTAGGAGCTATTGAAGACTTGAGTTGAAACCTAATGGTATCACTTTACTTATGTCCAATTGAACTTTCTGACAGGAAGACCTGGATAGATCAGCATTCACTGCAGGAAACGGTCACTTATTAAGGGGGTTACAAAAGCTTTCTTTCCTAGGGACAAATATACGACATGTAGTATTGAGGAATTCCCCAGCATTTCCTCATCAACAGGGTACTAGCACTGTAAAAAAAAAATCAACTTACTGAGCAATTGAACATAGGCTTTATTTCCCTGAAGTGTAGCAATATAGCACATCTCCTCTACACATTCAAATCTGAATAATTGGGTCACTTGGCCTGTGTGAGTAACCTATTTTACTGTCATATTTACATAAACAAACAATTATACTTAATAATCATTCAGGCTGCTTGGCTTACTAATCTTATCAGATAACAGAACGTGTGCCAGCAATATAAAAGAGGCATGACAAAAACTTATCACCTAGCCTTCAGCTGTATACAGAAGTACTGGAGAGAATGAAGATAAAAAAGATTTCCAAATTCACACACACCTCCCAGTATTGAAGGTCAAGAAGGAAAAGATGGAAGCGATTCCTGCTTCCACACCCACAAATACCAGTAATGGCAGCCTCTGTCACTAGAAGATGCATCAGAGGGCTGTACAGGCAGATCAGTACTTGGGTGCTGGTGGCAAGGAGCTGCTAAGATGAGGAAGATGACACGCTTGTTATAAAAACTATTCCATTATTCCCTACTAAACATTCATTTTGTGCCAAATTTGTGGTAGTTTTGAGTAACAGCACTGCTGATGACTCAGTCTACATTATGCCAAATATGTATCTGCCCCACAAATGCCATGCTTAAACCTGGCACTCTGGTTTGCCTCAATGTGCTGACCCAGGAAACACCGTGAGGGTCTAAGAGCTGGCAAACCAAGCCCAAAAAAACCCTGTAATTCTGCAAACAGTGGTGTTAGCAAATTCTGTCTTCTCCTGATATTATCCTCATGAGTTATTCAGTACTCTGCTGAAGTTTCCATTGCACAGAACACTTCCTGTGCTGTGAGGACTGGCAAACATGACCAACACACACACACACACACACACACACACAAACTGGAGCCTTTCTTTCCATCAGGGCACTTATCAGGTCTTTTTTTTTTTTTCTTTCCTCCCCAGACACCTATCTCCACAAAACTTTCAGGAACAGAAGCCGTAACCTGAAGTACTATAATAAGGTGTAAATCATGTCTCAAAGACAGATCGATCAAAGTAGGGCAAGGTAGTAGGCTGTTCATCTCTCGAGGATTTAAGACATTACCTTCAAATGAAAAAAAATAAGCATTTTAAAATTTCGTTTTCTTTTCACCTAAGGCCCTAGCAAACAGTATAAATTTTGAGCAGCCATATCTATTTTTCAGTGGCTAAACCGGCAAATGTTTCTGGGCATTGCCGTATTTCACAAACCGTGAGGGGTTTTCTGCTGTAGTTTTGGGCCCAGTGAGATTCAGAAAGTACAAAAGGGCACATAAGATGCTGTACATTTTATACCCAGTAAACTCTGATCTGCGATTGATTTACACAGTGTGCTAAGTCTTTATTTCTTTTCCTTTAGCTTGGCAACATAATTTCACTTTGATGGTCAGCCTTTCAATTAATCAAAGTGGACACAGCATTTGCAGCTTCTTTTGAAGTCAAAAAGAATGGTGTGCTCAGGACCTCTTAAAATGAGACCACTTATTTAGGTACTTAAAGATGGCTGTCAACACCTAACTCCAGTCTCCTAAGTTTGAAATTGCTGACTTTAGTAATTTGCCCAAGGAAAGTGAACCTGGGGCACAGAGAGACTACAAAAAATCTTACCTCTCATGACCAAGAAGTCCTTGGCTCTTAGTTGTAAGTGCAGACAAAGCTCTCTTTTGACTGGTTTGCCAGTACTGAAACTCAATTCAAGTATGCAGAAGTAGACCATTTCTAAAACGCTCGTTTGGTCAGAACTGTTTTCTAGTGGGATCTTATGTCCAACTGCAATTATGTGATAATGGAATCCAGACATGGATTTACAGAAATCAGAGGAACATGGCAAACTTATAAGTCATTTCTCTGTGTTTGACTACTCAGACGAATTGCATCCAGGTCTGCTGAGCACTGGCTGTACCGTGCTTAATTTCAATGCTCAGAGGCAGACAGCCTGATACAGGAAGCAGTGGCTGACAATGCAGCCCAGCACACAAGCCAGCAACACACTTCCTTTGTAGAAGCGTTAACACATTCACAAGACCTCTTCTCATAAACTAAGAAGTGCTGGAGCATTAATAAAGTCTAGGAAAAAAGAATTAGCAGCAGGGTGGAGCTGATACATTTTCCAATCCAATGTCTTTTTTCCCTCAGTTATGCATCAAACAGCTTGTCTGTGCTGACATGCAAGTGTAGCTGGCACAGGTGACTGGAGATGACGTGCTACATAAAGGAGACCACCAGAGTTCATATCGGGGCCATGGCTGGCTGGTTCCTGGTTGTTGGGCCACGGCGAGGCCCAGAGCACCAGACTGCAGCAATCCTGCAGTCAGGTGGCTGCTCCCTGCCCTTGTTAAATCAAAGCAGCAGCAGCACGCCCAAACAAATGCTTTGCTTTGCTTGACAGACCTTTTAAGAGACGTACATGAACTACAAAGGTCCAGGAAGGAGTTATGGTGCTAGAAACAGGGAAATGGATTTTACTTTGTAACTTGCAAAAGATCACAAAAAGCCATAAGCACTTCTTCATTCTGTTTAGAAAAGGCATCTTGTTCTTCAGGTGTAACTTATAATACATTACATCAGAGTATGGCAGGTAAAATACTTGCTTTGTAAAGTTTTTGGTGTGTACTGATTCCCAATACTCCCTTCTCCAATAAAGAGAATCAGAGTTCAAAATAAACTCAGTATTTAAATAACTACAAGCATATACTGCCATTCATCTAATGCTAGTCCACCTTTTCTTCAGCAAAGTATTTTGCACTTCATATATATTATGAAACATTCTTCCACCACAGTATTTTTGGTACTACTAGCAGTTTTCACTGGTAGACCAGATTTTTAGGCCTAAGGCCCTTAACAGAAACAATACAAGATAAAAATTACTCCAAAATTTTCGAATTGAGAGAAGGAAGCAACTCAGGAAATACAGAAATGGCAGCACATACCCATCACAGAATAAAATCTGGATGATGCTGTGCTTTAGTGTCACAAGTAGAGATATAATCAAAAGCTTTCATAGCTGATGTATGTCTCCATCTACAAAATGTAATACTCTTACAATCAGATATTTTCAAAACTCACTGATATCTAATTTTTACTCAAGACTTCATATTTTGCATTCAGTGTTTATTATTTTTAAAAGTTTAGATTGCATCAGTAAGAACACAATGTGCTAAAACATTACATTTCATACATTCTCAATTCTGCCTAAAATACTCAGTTCATCTTCCTCTCAAGTCTCAACTTTTGCAATAACAACCATACAGCAAATTTTCACAATAAACTGGGATTTACAGGGTATTACTGGTTGACAGTTGAAGTTCAAAAAAATTTATACCATGACACTACAGTACTTGCTGCACTAGCAAACAGGCAAAATGTAAAGTAAGATTCTTTAAGTGATCTTTAAAAGACAGAAGTGTCAACCAGTCCATATTATAAAATTCTTGAAATTAAGAAATTGCAATTTTTAAAACAGAAATTCTTGAAATGAAAATAGTAGCAAATTGAATAATGTGTTCAGTTAACTGTAACACAGTAGCCTCTGATAGCAGCTAGCCTAGGACTCAGAAGTTTATCAAGGGAAAGAAATGACAATGTTTAGTATACCACTCTGAAAGGGACAGGAACAAAATACTGTTTCCCATCACAAATTTGCTTGTAAAACATGTATGCTACCTCAGAAAAACAGTCACATGCCTAAATGATCTGCAAAACCTCACTGCAAGCACCACCAAGACTATGCATCTTAAGGAAGTGAATCACTTTTAAAACAACTGAACTTGTAGGAACACTGCAAACAAGTGTGTCCCTTAACACTTATTCCATAAAAGTTCCTATGGAAAGACAGTCTTAAATGATCAATGTCCTTAATTGTGTTGCATTCAGCCTAAGTAATGGTGCTTAGACTGAGTAGCAGAACTTTGTGGATGTAACTTAGAGCCCAATAATGCCCACTTACACAGATTAAGAAGATGCTCAAAACATATTACACCTCCCAGTCTTCACATACTACCTACTTTCCTACAGAAAGGAGGTACAAAGAGGAATCAGAAATCTCTTAACCTTAATACAGAATCAAAAGCTCAGCAAACTCAATGTAGTTCATTGTAGGCTATTCCATTCTCTTCTTACACAACCTGCTGCACATATATGTTGTGTTTTACTGCGTACTCTGTAAATAATATTATACAAAACCACAAAGTAGCCAACAACACAGCATAAAAGCAAAAGACTTGCTCCAAACAAACACAGCTCACCTTCCCTTCTCTCTGCAGGCAAGGAGAGGGTCCTGCTCAAAACATTTCACTACTGGGTCAAGAGAAAGAAAAGGTGAGACAACTGCAGCAAATGCAAGGCAGCAAAATGAAGGGTATCCTTAAACACATGAATGTGGAACAGGTGAGCAGATGTATGCTGCCATGGGCATAGATCCAGTTACTTAGATACAAACAATCTGTGGAAATATTTACTCAGCCTATTCAGTTCTGCAAACTGCGTCATGATTTGTATCACATGTGAGCAAATAACTCACAAATAGAGATTTATAAACAAACTGTTTACTGAAAATCACCTATTCAGGTCCAAGAGGCACATTTAAGCAGGAACAGAGCAATGGTCCTTCATCAAGCATCTGTGCCTCCAGCTCCTACATTTGTGCGGTCTAACACAATTCCTGAAAGTGGATAGCTCACAGTGAGTCAATCTGGCTATGACACAGGAAAATAAACATTTACACAAACAGTTTTATATGCACCATAACTAACCAGTCAGTTTGCTATTACTTGGATGTCTTAAGTTTAGAAAATACAGTGCTATCTTTATTTGTTCTTTGCTTTAAAACAAAACACACAAACTCCACCAAAACTTAAAAGGGGTAATACTAAAACCAGCATTAAAAATATGAATGTGATGAAATCCAAAAATGTTTCTTTACATCACACACAAGCCAGGGCACACAACTTATATATGTATGCAGACAATTATAAAGAGAGATTTTACATCACATGAAAATTAACTTGTGTTTTATAGAGTAAAGATCAAAAGAATCACCTAGAGCTCCCTTTATTGATATGTGGGATGTTTTCTATTGCAGCCAATGACTTCATCTTTCTAACACTATTTTCTATTTCTAACCCATTTCACTGTTGCTGCAACTTTCCACCACCTCCCTGTTCCCAAGCAAGGCATCTCCTTGGCAGCATATGCTTGCCTCCAGGGACTTGACCACCTACTTTGGAAGGCTGAGATCAGACAGCATGGGTGTCCTGCAGGAACTGTGTCTGTTGATTTTCACTTTTCTTGTTTTCTCCTGCTGTCTCTCCAGTTAAAACTATTCCTCTGCCCCAAAATTAGCAATCCTCTTTTCCTCTGTATTCTTCTAATAAATCCCATCAACTGTGCTCCAAGGCAACTGATCTCTACTTCTGTCAAGCTCAAAGGCTGCAAATGCTACCTTATACCTGAGGCAGAGATAGAAGTGCCTGAAGTTTACATGTCTTTTCCAAGGCTATCAGCTGTTCGATTATGAGGTATTATCTCTCCCTACAAACCTAGCCAATGAGTTTTCCACACTGTATTGCTCATCTAAAAACTGTATTCTGCTTTCTTCTGTGCTCTGTGGCAGCCATATATCGAGGAGCATTGAGAGAAGCTCCATTGCAAGGACATATCAAATTATTTGGGTTAAACATTCCCAGTCATGTTACAGAGTAGTGAAAAAGAAGAAGAAACTAAATGGAATCAAAACTTCTATTACAAACCACAGCTCCCTGTATAAAGAAAATTGCATGCCAGGAGTCAAAAGAGTTAGGATGCAACTTCCCCTTCTATCAATACTTGCAGACAATCACTCACCTTTTTATGGAAAACAATGACCTTTTCTGATATAATGGTGACCCAGCTTAGAAGAGTAAATGGAAAAAAGTACGAAAAAAAAGACTTTTTATTATTCCTTGCAATCAAAATGTAAAAATTTAAATGATCTGAAAAAGCACCTCTTTATTAAAGAGTTGGTGAAAGTGTGGGTCAGTCCTATTATCCTTTTAAATTAATAAAAAATTCCTGATCTTTTAAAATTCAGAAGAATGATGTATATTTAAAATATTCTGTAATTACTGCAAAAGTATTAATTAACAGTTCATGGATGCATAAGTAGTGAGATGAAGGAATGAGCCAACTACTCACTATAAATATAAGCTTAAAAAATCATTTTATAGCATTTCTGTAGCTGTATGATGTTAGGCAGGTCATAACACTAGTACTTTTCCTCTGAAAACCTAATAATTATTAACTTTTTTAATTTTTAAACTGAATATTGACTTTGCAATAAATTGGAGTAAGTTCAATCTTACAGTCAATTCCAAACGTGAAAGAGTTTCTCTCTCAGCTACACTGACCATTAGCACTAATTTACAGATATTTTCTTAGGCTTGACTCAAAGAGAAGTCTGAATTATCTTATTGCAAATGATTTTAAGTAACAGCACAATAATTCATATATAAAGCGCAGAATTATAGATACATAAAATCACTATTTTCTCTACCGAACTATAAAAGGATATTAGAAGTTATTCCAAATTGCATGGGGAAGCCTTAATGTACACAACACAATCTTCCTTCCACAGTAAGACCCACAGGTATAGAGGAAAAGTATTAGATACAATTCTGTTAACTTCAGCCCTTCAGGAAATGCAGTGGGTTTGCTTCTATATTTTAAGAATGTTTTATTTGATGCTTTTTGTTACCTTTTCAAAACAAACCAAAAAAGCTTTCTAGTTAGATTTGATAATTACTAGTTCCGCATGCCGTCCTTCAACTCCCAGAAATGTCCCTCTTGTCACTATAGGAGTCTGAATCACAGTGTAGTTAAGAAACTCCCGCTTGCTCAGCCCATGAGAGGCTGGTTCTGATCAGGCAGAGATTCCCTGCTCCTCCAGCCATTCCCTTCTCTCCCCTTTGCAATACTGAGCCCAGGCTGCACCCACATGCACAATGGGAAAGATTGCAACTTCTCATCCTGGGAACCCAGAGGAAAGAAAGAAGAGGTGGTGGGAGAGGTGCATTTCCTGTGTGGACATGCTGGAGAAATTAGTCAACAGACTAAGGAGAGGCTGGAAGATCCAGGGGCCCATGAGAAAAACACTTGTGGCACATGGGATGTGGGGACCTGAGCTGGGAGGGAAGAACTTGCTTCAGTGGTGTGAGAAACGAGCTAGGCAGCTAATGGGGTAGGAGACGTTCTCCCACAAAGCTAAAAAGGCCAGAATCAATGCAGTTGGAATTTGCAATGACAGGATTTTATGGGGTCAACAGGGTGTGGACCAATACATTCAGCTACGTGTTGGTGAATGAGCTAGAGAAGAGCTGTTAAGAAAAGGGATATGCATACATACACGTGTGGGTAGAGGAAGCAAAACATGCCAGAAATAAGATTTAATAATAACAATAATAATAATAATAATAATAATAATAATAATAATAATAATATAGGAATCTTTCTAAAAAGTACAACTCAGAACTTCTGTATTTCATTCTAACTTCTCCATGGACACAGAGCTGTACCAATGATGCAGAACACTCCTCTTTAGCAACAGAGGAAAAAATATTAACCGTGTAGATAGTCACAGTCTTTTTGTGTAACTGCACTCCAGCACAGCATCCACAATATTGCCAGAATCTGGCCACAAATTCACTCCTTGATGCTGTATCAGACTCCTTTTTACTGTTGGGAAACTCACACCCCAACAGCTTTACACACAGGAAATCCAGTGCCTGATCAGATAATAAATTTATGAGGCCAATATTAACTTCCAACTTCAGAAACAATACTGGATTATTTCCTATGTTTTTATATGTATATATGAAGATAGAAACCTCCTCCAAACAAACCCTGAAGCACTGTCATGAAAATTATTTCAGGATATGCTTTTTAAGTGGACAGCAAACACCACATAGTCCAAAAGATAATTTGTGTCACACAGTGTCATATGTCTATTTAACTAAATTATGGGATATTTGTTTGATGTTCTCTGGTATATAAAAAATAAATAAATCAATGAGGAAAGGGGGAAAAAAAAGAAAACACAAAAAACCCTAAATAACTTCCTTTTCTAATTATAAGGATAAAATCCCATAATAGATATTCATCAAAAGCATAAAAATAAATCATTACATAGATTTTTGTAAATTTGCTGTCTGACAGTTTAATTTTTAATAAACTGTCAGGCATCAAGGGGACTGCCTTCATCAGGAAATATATCAGGAAAGAGAAAGCTCATTAAATTAAGGTCTGCAATGGAGGCATTTCTGGAGAAGCCACAACCTGCCGGAATCCTCCCACCAAGCTCCCAAATGTTATGTGAAAACCTTGCTAGTCTCTAAGTGACCAACCTTGCATTCTGATTACATGCTCTCCACTTTCTAAGGCTCTAAACATCAATATAATGCAATTCTTATGTCATTCCAACCCTCCAACATACCAACATCTCCCAGTTCTATGCCCTCAGCAGGTTTTCAAAACTACAATTTCATTTTGTGTGTGTATGTAGCTAGGTCAATAATGAAAATATTTAATAAGATCTATCCTAGTATAACCTTCAGAGTAATCACCTACTAGACTTCTCATTACGTTTTTAATGCCCTTTGCCAAATCTGAGAGCCTGATTTTTATCAGTCCTCAGTAGAGCCTTACATGTCTTATTCACTAAAAAGAGACAAATTTCCTGCTGATCAATATTTCCCCCCATTTTTTAGGCTGTCTGTTCACACCTATCCTTCTTTTTAAGGTGGTTACTCATCATCTGAGGTCTACTGCACTTTCCTTGTAAGGTTTTTAATCTCATGAGCCATATGCTTAGGCTGTGATCTGCAGGCCCTTGTTAACCTTCAAAGAGAACACACACTTCTTCGCATGAAGATGTACTTTCCACAGCAGTCATTGGCAAGAAGCCAACAAAAAAGATCTAGAAAAGCTCTTATAACTACTACGGCTCAAAAATAATTTTAAGAACATTGTTAATCTTGGGAAAATATGGTATCCTGTTCTTTCAAAGAGAAAAAGAAGTAAGAATTCTGTGCATAATCAAACCATCTCAAAAAAAAAAAAAATCCCTCCATCAAGAGGTCCAATTGTTCATTGAACTATTCCAATTTAAAAATATCCAAAACACAAATTTGTACTTGGCTTCTGGTTCCATTTAAATCTGAAACTATTCTGTTTTGGGAGAACTGTTTGATTCAGAAAAGGTCCAATCACACAAACCAAACTGTCAATGAAGGATGAACTGGCTGCATAGTGCCAGACATTCAATGAACAATGCAGGTGGCTGCATAATGCCAATACATGACATCCAACAGTCTCTTAGCTCTAGCAGAGTCCACCTGCTTCCCTTACAAGAATATGTGGTATTTTAAACCAGTTGAGAATTGGATTATAAAGAAAAGCATGACACTGAAGTTAGATGGACAGCAATAGAAAGTCAGAGACTGTAATAAGGTTGGGTCTCAGTAACTACTAGAAATTATATCTCTGGCACTGCACTACTCCTGAAACAGAATACTGGCTGGCTTCAAGTCTTATGATGCTGACTACCAGGTGGGAACACAAAGAGCTTGTTTTTGTTCTTGGCTCTACCAGTGGCTTACAAGATATTCATGACCACATCTCTTTCCACACCTCAATTTTTCACAGGGATAAAGAAATACTCTCTTAGAATGAAAACTGATGAAAATGGGTATGTAATTGTTATATTAATAGTTTATCTACTGCAACATGTTCCTTTCTGTGTTTATACTCATATCTTCTACAGATCTCCTGCCTTCACAATAGACATGAGTGCTAGAAGCAGGTAACTGACTTTTTCTATACATCCTGTATGGACTGGCCCATACCACAACTGATAAATATTAAAAACACCCATAATTACTTAAAAGATCCCTACAAAAAGCTTAACTCATGCAGCATGTGCCTAGACCTAGTGATTTTCCCAAATCAATAAGGAAAAGACAAGGCTTGCAGTAAGGTTTACTCTCCACCATAGTTTTTCATTGTATGTAATTGTCCTTAAATCCCCCTGTGTGTAAACTGTCTAACCACTTTTCTCCCCATGTCACAGTTAGGGCTGAAAAAGACACTGCCATACTCAGAATCCAGTTTTAACCTCAAGACTAAAGTTGACAATTAGCTGGACTGCCTCTGACTGCCAGTCCCATGCTGCAAGATCCTGTCTGCTACTTTAGTTTTATTCAGTTTCTGCTTGGCCGTAAACCCCTGAACCCTCTGCTAACTCTAGAAGTTACTTTCTTTGCCAGAGCATTAGGGTTTTGGAAGACTTGTCTTGGCTTTTTACTGAACTGAATACAATGTGATCTGACACTAGTTACCCTACCTACTCAGGTCTCTTGAAAAAGACATTTAAAAAAGGTAAATAGGCAGCATGTTCTTTGCAACTTTTATGATGGTGATGACGATTATTAGTAGTAATGTGGAATGAAGATTTGAAATAGTAGTTTTTAAACTGGGCTCTACAGACTTTCAAGTCTATAGGAAAAAACACCCAGAACTACAAGATACAGCTGGTTTTTCCAGCTTGCATGTAAACTTAGACAAATTAAAGCACTGAAGAACATTGTGCTTTTGTTAAAACAGAATGAAATAACTATAAAGAGCAGAAAATAAGTAAACAAATAAATAAAATGCATGCACATGTTTAGTAAACTCAAGCATTCCAAAATTGCTCTACATCCTTATTAAACTGCAGCAAATTCTGTTTGGGCTTATAGAAATCAAAATAAACTTGTGATCCAGATAGAATAAAGGAGATCAGAAAAAAATTTAGTAATAACCACCACAGCTGAATGATTAACCCTACCAAAATATCAAAGGAAAATAGCTGTCAAACGTGTAAATTAAATCACTTTTAAATTGAACAGAAAATTATTTCCTATTTTCTACAGGTTATGATTTGGAGTGATCCTAAACCTCTGGAAAAGAATTTTCCAATTTTCAAAAATTCTGAAGCCCAATTACAAGTAATTATAGCTTTTCAATTTCAACATGATGAAATAATTTGATTCTTTTTACAAGAGGTCTGGTTTAGCTCAAAATAGACAAGTGCTTCTGCAATGAGTTAGTACACAAAGACAATAAAGATCATTCTCAAAAGAAAATCAGGGATACGTGTTGGCTATAAATCATAAACGGAGCATTCAGGCAAAAATAGTTTGTGTGTTCTATAAATGCCAGCTATTTCCATTGCACATGAGTGAGATAAAGTAAACAGATCACTGACAGTTTTGGTTTTTAAATACAAAATGTGTAAGATTTGAAAGAAGAAAAAGAAAATGTATGGCATAATCACTACTGTTAGATCTAGTCTTAAAGAAGAATTTGGAGGAATAGAGTACATGAACACAAGTTTTTCTATACTCTCAATCCAGAAGAAAAGCAAACTGGGACCATACTGCATTAAATTAAAACTAAATATTATTTTAAGTTTCTTGTTCCCAGGTCCACTTTCTCACTCTCCATCCAAGAATTACCACTTTTTTCTTACTCTTTTCTATATTACTATTCACTAAATTAGGAATTCCATTTCAGTAAAGCTCCTAAAACCTTTCACACAAACACAAAATATAAAACTCAATCAACTCCAAGACAGTGCTGCACAGTTCATTTCCATAAAGCTCAATATACTTTGCAAAAGCCATATTGCAAGTGAAAACACTCCTAAAATAACTGATACATTTGAATAGAATTATACTACTCTGTTGTGTAGTTGAAGCTGGACTTTGCTAGGCCACCTTGTAAATAATAAATGCTGTAATAAACCTTTATAGATTAAGGACAAAGGTTTGCATCACTCCTCTAAATTATAACGAAACTTGATGTAACACCCATATCCCATAGCAAAAGGAAATACCCTGTAGAGAGTATCATCTAAATGTAATTAGCAAACAGAACTAAAACCTCCGTCTTTTAAGCAGAGAACTACCATCTAATCTGCAGGCAGAAAAATCTGGACACAACAGTTCTTAAATTCTTATGCAAGACTAGGGAAGGAAGCTCACCAGCCAGGCTCTGATTTCCAGGGTTCCTGCCTTCCCCTGGCTTGTTTGAAGGTTACCCGTTTACAGTGTTACCCTTCAGAAACATGGAACTTAACAAACTGAACAAAAGGCACTTGCTGGAACATAAGCAGAAACTGATACAAAAAATACTAGAAGTGACTATATTAAAAAAAAAAAAAAAAAAGCCAGTGCCATTTTTGTAACATTAGAAGTGTCAATAGTACTATTAGGTTTAATTCTTTTGCATAAGAAAATAAATCTTCTTTTTGCCTGGTACTACAAATTGACTAACAGTGTGTATACAGCATGTTATAAAGAGATTAATATAAAATCAAGAACTATTTCTGCCATGTATCAAAGCGCCTGGTTACTATTAAGTTTTCACAAAGAAAATTAGTAGATTGAGCACTGACATATTCAATAAACCCAGGTTTCTTTTGTGGTCAGTTTTCTGGCAGTGAAACAAATCTTCAAAGACTATTAAAAAAAGTGTCAGCCAAAAGGAAAAAAAAAAAAACAACCAAACACCAAACAAGTGGTTAACTTGTAATATGTAATAATAAGGGGTTATATATATATATATATATATATTATATATATATATATATATATATATAAAACAGCAAAAAGCTAAAATTTGAATTTACAGATGTATATCAAAGGATTTTAATGCTGTCTCAGCTGTTAGGGCTGTGTGTGGACACAGTAATTTAACCAACAGCAGATACAGGGAAAGATAAAGCAGAAAAAGCCAGGCACACTAACACCAGAAAACTGACATTTACAGCCCTCCTGCACCCTCAGGAGAAATATGTCACTGAAAACTATGCAGGACTTACTTATATTATGGAATATTATATAATTCCATAGTGTGTTTTATTTGAATGTACATTTTTTTAATATCATCCTCCAAAATAGCAGAAAACAAAGCTCATTCTATCATTCACAGGCCAGGTATGGGGGATTTTTTTCTTCATGTTTCTCACCTGTTTCAGAAGACCAGATAGGACACTACATCATAGGAGCTACACATCCTTCTCTGTCCTGGAAGGTTAAAACAGTGGGATGTTTGGCTGAAGGTTAAAGTAGTTTTGAGACTGCACTCACAAGTAGTGCCTGCAGACTATGTTGCATTTTAGTTGGGTTTTTCTGTGTGTAATACTCAACAACGTGGAATAAAATCTAAGCAAAAGGGATTTTACTTTTTTTTTTTTTTTAATTTTCCTTTTTCTACTACCAGAAAGTATTTACCTTTATTAACATTTGCTTCTTTCCAGGCAGCTGATGCAATTAAAATCTGAATTAAATTTTGAACTGTGTACTATTTTCTCCAGCTTCTAACAGGCAAGAATATGTTCAAACATTCCTGGGTTACCTCATCTAGCAAGACCCAGTCAATGTGAATTGAAAGCGCAAGTAACAAAACAGGAGGCATTTAGCCTACATATAAAACTAAAATTATTCTTAGTTAATTATAAGCAAATCAAGATAAATTGTTAAGATTAGGAGATAAATACATGATGTTTTTAAATACGTCGAGTACTTCTCCTGCATGCAAGGCCTTCCATTCACCATGTGACCCTTGGGACAGGCAATGGATCAGGGGATGGCTGAGGGGTGCAAAGATGAGGGCAACTGGACTGGGTTGTGAGCCACAGCAAATCACATGGCAAAGTCAGGTTTGGTCCCTAAGCTCTGAAGTGCTTCAAAGGCTCCCTTTTACACCTTCTCAAAACGAAAAGATGATCATTACAAACCTTCTGTCCACATAAGTTCAGATCACAAACTAAATACCACTGCCAGTCTTCTGGAGACCACACAGGTCATGGAATTTCATCTTGCCAATTGCATTCTTTTATTGACATTAAGCAATATTTAGAAAACAAACAAATAAGGGTAATTATAGACTATTACTATCAAGATATCTTTTTCACAGAAAAAACATGACTGCCTCCAATTTTATTTGCTCCATCACACAGGCACACTATTAGCATAGAATCTTATAAATTCACTATCTTCCCTCATAAAATTTTGAATGCAGCGACACAGTAGACATCCAATCCAACCTTGTCAAATAACATGTCAAGATACAAAAGGTGTCTAGGGCCCAAAAGGTCACCGTTTTTATCTCCAGAGAGGATGAAAGGATATTTGCAATTAGTAAGCAAGAAGTACATTCTTTAAAGGAACTTCTACAGGCATCCATGCACTGGACAAGGATGTGAGAGAAGAAAATTTAAATGTGCTTTGACTTTACAATTATCTTTGCCTTCTACTGACCTAGTTTACCAAGTGGTTTTACATAGTTTTATCTTCACTGAGAAGCAGACATAAATAAATTATCCATCTCAATTTTGTTGGCATTTTGTTGACTTATGTATGAGATGATGAGATTTGCAATGATACACTCAGTGTTCTCTAGCATCCTGGGACAAGTGTTCTTCCAACTGTCTGAAAGTCACATGGAGCACATGGAGGGATCTACTCTGTGGAAATGTGTATCTGTATCTTCAAGGGACATGGTTCTGAGTTGTCAGTATATAAATGCTACTGTAGTCTAGATGTTCTTTGTTCAAAGTGCAGTCTCTTTAAGAGACTAGCAGAAAAGTCAATAGGAACAAAATATCCTGACATCAGTCCCAAAAATGCAGAAGAAATACTCCCAAGAGACAACCACCAAAATCATATAAAAAATTTAGGAGAAATGTGATAATATGCTTATTCTTTACAGTCAAATTAGACTTGCCTAATCTGGGGTCATATTTTCATATTTTAGGGGAAAACAAAAAAAAAAGTACTTTGAGACATATTAATTAGCATTTCTATGACCATGCTTTCAGTGAGATATGAAATATCACTGCATATGCCCAGGGTCAAACACACTGAATTGTCTTGGGTTGTGACACTGCATATCCACTGTACTCTGACATCCACGTTCAGAAGTCATCCATTGATTTTTTACTGTTTTTTTCACGGGGATCTATGCAAGTAGAGCACTCCACTTGAGTGGAGAAACTTGTAGCACTGAACATTATTCTGGAAATAAAATTAAATCTGCTACTGCCCAAAATCTTAAAAGCAAATTCTCCCAAATGTAAAAGATCAATGACACTGGAATCTCAAGGCTCATTACAATGGCTTTGTAATTAGCCTGCAAAAACCTCTCAGAAACTCTAAGTTGAATATTGTGCAGTTGAGTTTCTCTTCTATGAGGCAAATCCCTGAAACGAACAAATTAGTCACAAGGCCCTTAAGGCAGAAAAGTAAGGAAAGATTCTGTTCTCTCCAACTCTTAACACGAGGGACTTCCAAAGAAATTTAAACATTATAAATAGGCAATACTCTATCATACAATTCATAATTAGACAGTGGAACTAACTGCTACAAAATATCATTAAGGCTGGGGACTTAGCAAGGCTGGAAAAAGGATTAGACATTTATATGGTGTAACAAAAATATCCAGAGTTCTAATAATTTTCCAAGATCTATTAAATATCATGTTCCACAGTATAACCCAAACTCTAATCAAAGAACATGTAGTTTAGAATCATCATAGAATCACAGAACAGCTTGGGTTAGGGAGGAACCTTAAAGGTCAGCTCATCATACCCCCCTTCCATGGGCAGGGAACCTTCCACTAGACCAGGTTGCTCAGAGCCCCATCCAACCCAGCCTTGCAGTAGTTGCAGGGATGGGGCATCCACAACTCCTCTGGGTTCCAGTGCCTCACCTCCCTGACTAAAGAATTTCTTCCTGACATCTAATCTAAACCTGCCTCTTTCAGTTTAAAATCAAGCTTCTTGCATCTTCCTCTGAAACCTCCACTGTTGATCACTGGGTTGACCACATAGGATGGGTTAAAAAATCCAGTCTGTCATGGCAATTCCTTTGCAGCTTTAAACAAAATAAGCAAGTTGATCTGTAGTCTTTGGCTTAAAGCAGCTAATGATCATGGTGTGTGCAATCATAAGGATCTGGGAACTGAGGGGAATGGGAAGCCAAAGCTATCTGTACAAAGTGGACTGCAATTACAAGTTTAAGTGTCAAAACTACATTGCTCAATAGAATGGAAAGCAAAAAAAAAAAAAATCAAGCGTTTCTTCGGCTGTTGTGTTATAAGCCTCTTTAAAAAAAATTAAAAAGAAAGAAACCAAACCCATTAATAGTCAAACATGCAAGGGTAAAATACAATTGACCTCAGAACTGAGAAGACTGAGAAGACTGTTTAAGTTGAAAAGTTTTTTCTAGCACCACTTCTTCGCTCTTTCCTCCTCTGCAGGCAGCCCTGTCATATCGGTTCCTCTTTCCACAATGTAAACTGTCCTTGCTTCTCCCTGTCTCAGAGGATGTTGTAACTCTCTAAATCATGTGGCCTTCTTTGTGTTTTCCACATGCCTTGCCAGCTTCACAAGAGCCAGGCTGTGAGGGGCCCAAGACTGTCACTTCACAGAACAGCCAGATACCAGGTGGTTGCAGAAGGCAAAACTCTACAGTAGGAGTGGGATGTAAAAAAATCAAAAAGAGAATATCACTGTAGTCCAGATAACATAAAGCATCAGTCCACTCTTAAAAACACCAGGTCAAAAGGTTTGAAAAGAAGATATGCAATTAAAAATGCATAATTCCAAATCCATAAACACTAATCTCTGTGTGTTAATAAGCCTATCTGTAAAATATGAGATAAGGTTCTAATAAATGAAAAAAACACTACATTGATAGTTCCGATAAAACACAGGTCAAAAGACTGACTTTGCACGTAAATATTTGAACTACATACTGTAAGTAACATTTCAGCCTCTGCATGCAATTATTAAATATTAAGTAAATAGCTATGGATCATACGTACAAAGGTGAATGCAAAATGCAGCAATATTTAAATTAAGATCAAAATAAAAACAGCCCTTTGGTGTTCTGGTTTTCTTCTTCAGAGTGTGGTGGATAATAAATATCCAAGAGCCTTCCAAGGCCTCAGAACAGATTGGATCCGTTTCTTTACGTTTCCTTTTGTAATCCTGTCACAGAAGCAACGTATCAAAAGATACAACCTGCAATTTGGCGGCAAAGAGAAACACTGCACCTCCCTCCAGTCCTTGAAGATCTTTTTTTTTAGCCCCCAAAAAAGTAAAAAGGCAGATCTGATGACTTGCACTGCAGTGTTCAAATCAAGAATTTTATTACCCAATTCACCCTCCTCTACACTGAGAGCTTGGACTAATCTAGCAGGTCAGATACAGCAAGTAAACCACGGCATTTTCTCAAAATATTTTCAGAAAACAAAACAAGAGAAAAACCAAAACCAAAACCAAACAACCAACTCAGACAGTCCAACTAACGCCCTGTTTGAAAAGAAAAAGCTTGTTTGTATTTTTGCGTAGCTGAAGGTACTTGGTTTTGGATTTCTTGGTAAGTAAGAAAGTCAAAAGTCCTTGAATGAACTAGTACAGTGTAAGTAACATTCAGAACATTCTTAGTTGCCCCTTTTTTTTCCTTCTCTACAATTGATTAATTTCATGAAATAATGCCAATAATTTTTTATAAACTATAATCCAGTCTAAGAATAGACCCCTGTATAAATTGAATGCTGTAGTCACATATTTTGTGGGTAAATTAAGGATAAAACTGCTAGTTCCATGCTGTGCCAGATGAAAAGGAACTGTTTGAGTACTTTAGAGCATGCATATTTAGTAGGCTATCGAAATTATTTATAAAACTTTAAGGGAAAAAAAATTACTATTTAAAGAAAATAGTGCCACATTCAGTGAATAAGGAACAATAAGAAGAAATTCACATTTCATTCTCAGCTTTCCAGAGACTATGCAAATCACGTCTTCCTGAACAGTTTCCATATCTACAAAATGAAGGTAAAATTTACTAATTTGCTAAAATGCTAAAGAAACTGTACATGAAAAATTTTGACATATGAACTGAAAGTTCTTGACATAGGTACTGTACAGATTTGCTGAAATTCTGCAAAAATTCAAAATCTTGACAGTATGTTGAGCAGCATGGTATATTTATTGCATTCTATACATGTCAGCAACACATATATTCAGCTCCGTCTCATCATTTAGGAAAACCCCATGGAAATAAGGAAGGGAGCTGAAAAAGTATGCAGAGCCATAAAAGATTGCCCTGCAGTCAGACAGATATAGTTAACACAAAGCAAACCAAGTCTTTACTATCTTCAGCCATGCTTTAGACAGTCAGAGACACCCCAGTCATTAGAGAATGAAGCAGCGAGATGAAAGAGCTAAGTACCAAAGAAAAAGGCTGTAAAGTCTACAAAACAAAATGGGCATTTACTTTAGCATCAGAACATAAATAAGTAGTAATGTTTTAATAAATGATGTAGGTGTAGGGAGCCTCAGCAAGCAGCTCAGCAGTTCCATGTAATACCAGTACTGAGGTCTTCAGAGAGACTGGTCTACATGTTCTTACAGCACTGTGAAATGCAATTCACAATCCTTTTTGACAGCCTCAATTTAGACATACCCACCTTTACAGTAGGGACTGTACGCTACAAATAACTGTCACAACTTATTGAAAAGACCTCCTAAGAGAAACACAGAAGATATGCAAATGAAATTAAGAACAAAGGTTTGCCCTAAAAAATGAAATTCATTACTATATTTTCTGAAAGTGAGACACTATCTTCCAATGGACCTCAGTGGAAAGTCTCATTAACTCAGAAACTTGCCACTCGGAAATATTTCTATTGTTATTAATAATGAAAAAATACATTCAAAAAAATACTACAAAGCAAAGTCCTGTAGAAAATCATTAACCAAGTATTAAATAATATGGTCAAAACCATACATTTACATTTCAAGAAAGAATAAATATAAACTGATATATGGTATCAGATTTTACAATGAAAGCAGGAATATTCCTACTATTAGCTCTGAATCCAGAAGTTATTTCCCAGCTCTTTCAGTCATGCAGAAAAGGGCTTGCCCCTTCTCTGTATATCTAAGACACCTTGGATATTACTGGAGATGGAGCTATAGACCTTTACACTGATGAGTGTAGATGCACAGAAGATAGCCAGCATTCTTGTTTAATAGAACAGTTCTTACCAATCCTTTCTATTTCCTCTATTTGAACAATTGTCCATGGGGCTCTTTATCTGCTTCACAATCTGCCCAGAATATCTTTCTCCTCCAGTGAGCTGACACCTACTCTTCATTCACATGGATAGATGCAGCAGTTGCTCATTTCTGATTCTGAAAATGCTAAAATAGTTGGATTTTTTCCCAATTAGGTTGGGAAAGGAGAAACATATGAAAGGAGAATCTTTTTTCTACCAAGTATTATCAAGATGTTATTATCAAGATGTCTAGATAGGAATACCTTATCAGAAAAATACTATGAAGTGAGTAAAATTACATTAGGAGAACCAAAGAAAATAGAAACAAGAATGGATTGGTCCGCCCGTTTTCTAGAGGACAGACCATGAACACAATTCCAGCCTTGCCACTCTGGGTACTAGCAGACATGGCTAGAACCCATGGGAAAAGCAATTGGATAGAGGGGTAAGTAGGAAATATCTCTGCAGCTCAGTGCACTGGGCACAGTGCAGTCTTGTTTTCCAGGGCACACGTATGCATCTTCAAGAAGAGTTCAGTTCCATCTTCTCCATACTCCACATTTGGTGGTTGCAGACAGTCCTCTCTTCTTCAAGCTGAATGAGTCCAGCTCCCTCAGCTTCTCCTTTCACATCACTTGGGAAGCCTGAGGCTTGCTTGGGACTCACTTGGTGGCCCTCTGCCAAACTCACTATGATTCTGTTAAAGTCTTTCTTGCACTGTGGACTCCAGTGCTGGACACAATATTCCAGATGTGATCTCAAAATGACAGCCAGAGGGTAAGAATCACTTTCCACAACCTGATGGCTATGCTCTTGCCAACACAGCCCAGCATGCAAACAGCCCTCTTTGTTGCAAGGGCACACCGCAATCTTCAACCTGTTCTCAACCAAAAGCACAAGGCCTTTTCTGCAAAGCTGATTTCTATCAAGTCAGAGCCCATATGGTCCTGCTGTGTGAGTTTGTTTCATCCTAAACACGGAATTCTGCATTTGCCTTGCTTCATGTGATTTTATCAGCTCACTTGTCCATTCTGAGTAGGTCCCACTCAAAGGCAGCCCAGCCCCTCCAGTGCACTGACTGCCCCCAGAAAGTTGCTGTCATCCATGGACTTGCTAAGAATGCAACAAATCCATCTGCTAAATTGACAATGAAGCAGAGAAATCTAAAACACATGATAATCTAGAATGGCCATCTCCACCCTATTGCAGAAGAAGGAATACACAATGGCATTTTTTAATAGAATAAGAGTCTATCAGTCCCAAGTATTTGCTGCATCCTCATAAAACAGACTATGTTCTATTTACCAAACTTGACAGAAGGACTGACTTTATATGGATATCTTCTACATACCCACGTAAAGTGAAATCAGGGTGTTTTAAGATAATATGATGGATTGCAAACAACTGCAGTCCAGGAGCTGGGAGGATAAGTTTGCTTCCACCAATTTACTGATCAAAACCTCTTAAAATTGCTGGAGCTTATTTGCCAATACTTGAGGGGAAAAAACTACCAACAAGCTGTTCCTGCAAGAAGCATCTTTCAACGTGAATACCCATCTGGCAAAATGCATTGCTGTTAATGTTCAGGAGAGTTTGTTACAATTTCTTACAGATCCTAACCATCTTTGACCATCTTTGACTTTTGATTTACCTCAATAAGAGAATAACAAGGTATTTTTGCCCTTAATAGGAACTGAACTGAATCTGAATCCTGAATTTCTCTTTTAGAATATGATATGGCCTTAAGAAGTGGAAAGATTTAAAGATGTTATGCCTCCAAGAACTCTATGTTCATACTGAGACAAGAAACATCAGTGAGCTACACAAAATAGATTTTAATGCCAAATCAATCTCACCAAGAGTGATGTAAAAAGAGTTGCATGACCAATGCATTTTCTTTGGAATTATTCCAACAGAGGAAACAAGAGGAAAGTGAAAAAGCCAATTTCTACCCACAAGATTTTTCCAGTCATTTCCTACAAAATCTTTCTCTACACAGAAACAAATCCAGCCTACGGCACTACGACAAGTGACAGTCAACTAGCAAAGGGGGGCCGTTTTTAAAATGCCAAAGATGAGCTATCAAGCCTAGTAGCTAGAGATTGACTGAAGAAAAATGTCCATGGTTCTGATCAATACTGCTTGCAAATTCTGTGTTTGATTGACAAGGAGAAAGGGAAGGCAAAGGAGGACAGCTCATGGTCTCAAGTTCCCGAGGGAGGGGAACAACAGCTTAGTTACACATCTGTAATCAGTCACTGTGGGGAGAGAGGGTGAAGGCCATGGTATCCAGCTTGCCTGCCTTCCAGCACACGATAGCTGTCTCAGTTTGAAGGCTATTTGTCTAGGGACCCCACAGGCAATGGCAAGACCTGGCTTCTCTGATCCATTCTCTGCCCATGACTAAAAGAAGTTCTTGCTCTGTCCTACCTTTGGAAAGGATCCACATTTCTTCCCTGGCTTTGTATTATCCCTTTAGTACCTAATTGAAATACTTTAGGCATAGGATTAAAGATAATAGTCAAAAATCATTTACTCTTTGCTGCTTCTCCTGGAAACTTTATATTGGGCACCTGAGTGGGGAAGAAAAGGCAACAGGACAAAGAGATTTCAGTAATACAATCAAGAAACAAAAGGATCACCGAATACCAGATACATTATTAGAATCCAAAACCCTGAATGGACCTGGAGGCAAGCCACCAGTCTCTCCAAGAGAGCGGTGGTGAGTCACCAAAAGGCTTATATTCCTTCTGCCTACATTCTATGTGCATCTCCTTTTCCTAATTTCTGGCTAAATATCTTCTGCTGCCTGTAATGAGTACAATTTCTGTTCCTATAAAGCACAAACACTTCTTAGACTAGGCTATCAGCAACCTGTAACAGGCAGATATCTCAGCGTCTGGAAGACTGTGCTTTTAAAGATCTGACAAGGAATAATATCTGAACTTAGGTGGTAATTAAACTGTCTGAGCAATGCTAAGAACAGATACATTATCTTTTAATATCAGAAATGAAGCACTATTAGAGAACACAAAAGCACCTCTCCACACAGGAAATATACAAAATGGATCCTTCTCTTGCTGCTGGGAGCTCCAGAGATATTCATATGTTTGATCATATATTTGACATCACACTATTGCTCCTACTGACTACTGCCAGCTTTCCTGGGCAATAATGCTTGTATAAATTCAAATCTCTCATGCAATTTTAAATGACTTTCTGAAAAAAAAAATACTGCTATTGGCCATTTATTATAAAATGATTCATTGTAATATTTTTGAATGCTACATTGAGTGTTTATTCTGGGGAGATGGCAGGGAAAAAAAACCAAGAGACTTAAAACTGAACTAAGTAGACTACTGTGCTAATTGGAGGGTGGGGGGAGAGGGAAGGGGGAAAAAGGGGAAAGCAGAGGAAAAAGAAGCTCAAAAGAAGTCCCAAGAAATCCACCAAATTAAAAAGTTACATTTTATGTTCTGTGTCTTAAGAGATTACAGGGCTACAAGTTATAACAAAGAATCAAAATCATCTGTAGAACCATCATTCTCTGTCACACGCAATATTTTCATGATTAGTGAACACAAAACATTTAAGAGAGAAATTTAGAAAGCTGTACAAGAAATACAAATATATTTGAGAGGAACAGAGACCAAAGAATTAGACTCTTTGAAATACCCAGTGATGTCATAAAAGTAGATGAAGCCTGTAAATGCTAGCTCTGTAACTGATGCTCAAAATGTTTCAGTACCTGGTATTACACTATTTGTATATTTTCTTGCTGCCAATTTAATTCTTAACTGTATTTTATATCTGAATCAGAGATCACACCTCCATATCTGCTGACTCAAGGAGCTTTGGAGTACATTTTTGGTACTTTTCCAGATCTCTCATAAATCCATTTAAATCAACCTAAGGCTTTCTAGAAATCATTATTTCCCATATTTTTCCCAAACTTCATTGTACAGTACAAATAATACACCATCATGGGAAACAGACAAAATCTTTTCTTCCTGCTGGGAGCCCAAGATACAGGCACACTTCTGGTTGTGCATTCAGCATGTGCACAGCCACTTCTACTGACAAACTCAATGATCCTTTATGCTCCACAGCTATTGTTTTTTCTTTAGATCTCTTACCAACAAAATAATTGCACATATTGCAAACATCTTCACTCCAACAAAATAAATTCTTACTCATATAAAAATCTACTGACAGAAAATATCTAAGTATTCTGACACATTAACTGTGACCAGAGTAAAAACTAGAGAACTGCCCACAGAAGATCACCTTCTGCTGCCCACTTTTCTAACTGAATAATTAGCTCGAAAGTGGTAGACAACCATGGTTCAAGCCCTAATGATTCCTGGTTTGTATCTTACAGCATCTTCTGTTTCCTCTATAAAACAAAGCCAGACCCAAAATCTCTGTAAGAACTGTCAGAAGCTGAATATGAAATAGCACATGGGCAGTAAAGTATACAAATTAGAAAGCACCAAACCCAATACTCTTTGGGTCAAATTACAACGACTTCAAGGATGGCTAGCAGGTTAGATGATCACAGCATTTCTTTCAGCTTTGAGTCTATGAATTTGTGCCTATTCCTGCCTATTTCTATAAACATACTATGATCTTAAGTTACAAGTAGCACACACTATTTCCCCCCATCTGCCCTACACAAGAGACACAGCAATCTAGGAGCAAAGGAGACTGCCAGCAGCAGAATTCGTACATCATTTACTGCAAAAACTGGAAGCGCTCATTCAAGTTAAAAAAGAAATTTTTAAAAATGTTGCTGATAATTCACAGCCCTGCCCCTGCCTCTCAGGGGCCATCTTCCACCCAACACTTTTTCTTTCATCTTGAAATTTATATAGCCAAAACCAAAATCCTGATTTTTCTTTTGAAGTTCTACCTTCTGTTTTACCACCAGTCTCTGCTACTTATGGATTTCATTACTCACAGTCAAGTTCTTTCACTGGGAATTGGTTCTTACTCCTTTTTCTTTTTACCCTACAGCAGCAGCTAAGAGCTACATATTTTAATTCTCAAAAACAGCACACATATACAAATGATACAATAGGAAATAGGTGATTAAATCATTCATTTTTTGAAGTTGGCATCTCTCATTTTAGCCTACCACCTTCAGTGGGGCTAAGAATCATGTCTTATACTGTTGTATCAGTTAAGTGGAAAACAGTTTTAATAAGAAGTTTGGCTACCATCATAATGCATCTATTTCATATATGATTAAGCCTGGAATTAGTGAGAACTATAATAACTGGTACTATTATTCTGAAATGTCCTAATAACTTTCCAGATGCCACTTGTTATCAGATCCTGTTCAGTGGAACTTAATATTGTAAGCATCTCCCAGAGAAAGAACAGAGGTCACTGACTGATGCCTGGTTCATCAAGGGTGTTGAAAGCCTTTGGTACCTTCCGTTATTCAAGAAATGATCTCTTCTTCTTTTGCTATAGGAAGTCAATGCATGCTCTAATAAATGTAGGTAAACTAAGAGCCAAAACTTGAGCAGGAAACACAGTTAGCTCAATATAAGTCATCACTGACAAACAGAAAACATGCAGAAACCCAGGCTTAAAAGAAAATCATCTGAGCCTCATGGCATAACAACCTGCATTTTTTCCTACTAAGTTAAATCCTATTTTTTTGAGTATTGATCTGTGATATGATCAAGCAAACAGGAAAAAAAAAGCCTCTGGAGCAAGTGGAAATATGTGAAACTCTTACAAAATGTTCAAAAATAAACCTTCATGTGTGACCACAAAGAGTTTGTTACCTTTAAGCACAGGGAACATCTGTCTGTCTTCCACAAACAACACAAGGATGTAGACATTACAGAAATACAGTTGCATTTCACCTGGCAGTTTGATGCAGCGTACTTGCACATGACAACACATTGATTTTACTTCTACCTCCATGCAGACATCTACGTAAAGAAATCCATTAGGCAGACAGTTTTCATCTCTATTGACTGACAGAGTGACAATCGAATACTTTTCACCTTCCAAACTGACTGACAGCTAGACACTTAAACAAGCCTTCAAGTTGCAATAATAGTATGAAACACTTTCAATTACCTGAATCAAACAAATCCATGATCCCACTAGTTGAATGTATTTTTCTGTCTGCTGCTATGCCTGGCTTGGTTTACAGTGTTGTTTGGGCAATTCAGACCCCTAACAACAATGCTGCAAACAAACAGCAGCCCAGGGCTTCTAAACAATGAATTATACCTCAAGTAGTTTTGCTATACACATCTTTGTGACCAAAAAGAATAAATACAGCCAGCCTTTGGAATCACTTTCTTTTTAGCCTAGCAATGAAGCAAATCTCTTAAACTTAAAAAAAGAAAATGCATGGGAAATAGCTACATCATTAGATAAGTGTCTTTCTAATACTAATAAATGTTAAATGCCAGCCTGTCTTTAAAAGGTGAACATTTGTTGTGGTTTTTTAGTAAGTGAATCAGTAACAAACAGTATTTTAACTCTGGGGCTAAATATATGAACAATTTAGCCAGTTTTCTAATTCAAATTACAGGTATTTTTCTAAGTAATTCAAATCTTAATGAATTAAATTCTTCCCATTAAAATCTGAATTTATTTAGGGCATATTAATGAACAACTGAATTTGACAGAGACACAACAAATCCATTTTTTCAGATACGACAGCTCAAAAGCAATCAAAACCATATATATTTGCATCTTACAAATTCTAGAATGAATAACTAAGGTTGAAAGTATCTAATGTTCTGTAGACATCAATATGTGTTGCTGCAAGACATTCAGCATGATCAGACTGAAATATCTAAATGAACATGCTTATGAGTTAAACATATACACTGCATAACAGGCAAACAAGTAGGATCAGGGTGCGCTCTAATGTACTGTAATTGGGTTGACAGAAATAAAAGGAAAAGTCAGAGTCCATCAAGAACTGTTCAGTAAAAAACACACAAAAAGCAAAAGATTGTCTTTACAATTGAATAGTTGCATCAAAAATGGTCAAAGCATTTTAAAAGACATAGTTTTATGTTCTGAGAAAACAAGAACTGAAAATAAACCACGTTTCCATATATTTCCCTTATAAAAACTGGCTTTTAAGCCATGTTATGTCTAAGGAGGTTGAGTGCAGCTACTAACTTTTCCCCTCCCTCTCTATGCACTGCTTGTTTTGTTTGGAATACAGACAGGTAACAGACAATCTTTACAAAAACCTACTGCTGCTTTGCAAGCACCATCACAGCTTAAATGTACACAACAATAACAACTGAAAATACTTTTTTTTTTTTTTGCAAACAATGAACAAATCTTAAAATATATTAAAAACAAACAGCAAAAACAACAACCCCCAAACAAGCAAACAAAAGAACTTCAGTCAACCCCCCTAGTCCCCACCCTATGAATTCAGCAAATAAGTTTACACTAAATCCACAGTATTTGAAATCACATATGGCATTCTGTTGCTATTTTGAAAATAATATTTTTAAATAGTTTGAAAATAATGTCACAACACCAGTTTTACAGTATTAATAATTTAAAGAACATGTAAGAATATGTTTTATCAGTTTGACTCTTAGAAATAAATTAAATAAGGAGCAAGAAAGCAATTACTTGAAAATTATAATACTCTTTTAAGGTTACTGTGCTTAGTGTTTCTTCTTTTTTTTTTTAATCAGTCAATACTATTTGAAGGCATCAATATAGAATTTACTGTGCACACAACATAAAATGAGTCTTTCAGAAGAGACTTGCTGTTGCCCACTATACAGCAAATTGATTTTCTGAAAAGGAATGCAGCCTGTACTTAACCTAACAGTGTAACCTTGTTGTACTACATGAAAAGGGATCATGCATATTGATTTCTTTATTACAATTCCTCTTGTGATCAGTAAACATTTGTAAACCCTTCTTCTTGGGAAAAAATAATTCTACTTTGAAATTAGCAAATAAAAACAGGCTTCCGTTTTCAATTCTGAAACTGTCCTCTCTACGGGACGACAGATGCCAGAACATTCTTGTTTTCTATGCCTGTATTTTAGGGGTACATTTTTTTCCAAGTTGCAGAAAGCAAGCAAACCAGAATTGAGGCCACTGAAAAATGCCTGCTTTTGTTAAACTTAGGAAGTTTTCCCCTAAAAAAAAAAAATAAAAAGGTTATTTTCTTGATGTACATATTTACTATCCTTTAAAAATAATGGTTTGCATAGAAAAAGAGCGAAACAGAAAAAACAGAGGCACTAACAGAGGGGGAAAAGTGCAAGACTCCGTGCAGTATCTATCCTGATACGACTAAACTAGAACAGTAACAGAACACACATTTTCTACTGCTTTCTTTGAACACAATTAAACTTCAGAGTCTGTTAAGATGTAGTTTCTGGAATCGATGCAAGCAATTAAAAAATTTCAACCAGAATGTTTTGTGAGGCGTAATTACTATAAGGTCACTAGATATTATTTGGAGTCAGTTTAGTTTATCACATTACGACATGACAGGACATGAGGCAAAAATTATAAATTCCTTCCCTAAATCTGTCCTTTTCTGATTTAGATGGATGAAGAATAATTAACTCTTAATTATTCAGATGACTTCAAGGCAGTTTCAGGATTCAGTAAAGAATGCAGTCATTTTAACCAAGGAAAGCAGTCTCCTATCATTTATCAAATCTTGCAACTTGACCAATGATGAATAAAAAAAATCTATGTTTACCCATAGCCCTAACTGCTACCTTAGAGGTTGTTAAGCAACAAAATTTCCTTTAAATTCTACCATATGCAAATTATCAGATGCAATTTGCATTTTAAAGTATTTAACTCTACATATTTATTGGATTTTGAGGCCATGCTGATCATTGATTTATGTGCTTCTGGCAATCATATTTCCATATTTGTATGATTTTGATGACAGTAATAATTCAAATATGCAGAAAGTTGTTCTTTGAACAATATCTTTAATTACGTCCTCAAAGCATCATTGTTTTGCCTGGTGTCCTGACAAAAATTGTTTGAAATGAGAAATGGCATTATGATCCAAAATGCACAGAAGTACATTTGTCCTTTGCTGTCGAGTACCAAATGCACAGAAATGACTTTTCATGTTAACCAATCCTAAGCCCTAACCAGTTTGCAAAGCCCAGCAACCTTGCACGTAAATACTTTATTAATTCTGACACACTTTCACGACAAATTCAATCACAGTTCATAAGATTTCTGTTCAAAATGCAAAACCTGCCCCATTTACTTTGCCGCTAACTCAGAAAGTTTTTCTGCCACATTTTTTTATTAGAGTTGTCACAAATTATGTGCACTCTTATGAAAGCTATCAAGAACTGTAATCATTAAAAGATCCACAAATATTTTGCCCATTTACTTCTCAAACACAACCATCAACCATGTCTTCTGTCACCACTATCAGAACAGTTTGTTTTAATACAAGTTTGGTCACTGGAACACATGTATAAACTTTTTAGAATAATTGTTCACTCATGTACAAATATACAAGAGTAATGCATTAGCCTACACGATGAACTTGTGTTTTAGTTAAGCATTCCTATTTATACTAATGTTCATTTAAATATTGTGCAAAAGTCAAATATTATCAGAATAATATAACATTTTATTTTAGTGTGGCATAGATTTACTAGTTTGCTGTTTCCGTAAGTAGTGTTCTACATAATACTCTTGCTGCCTTGTTCGGGGACAATCTAATATTTAAAATAAAATAAACAACAGACCCTTTTTCAAGTTATATATAATTTAAAAAGACTCTGTTTCTTTTAAAAAATGCATAAGTAGTTCCATAAATAGAGTAGAAATTAACCTAAATTTATCAACATTTTTCCATCTGTAAAACACACAATATTAAATTCTTATGAAATCATTAGGCATACAGTTTGCTTATTCAGAACCAAAACATACTGCAGCATAAATGGGTGGTTTGCTCTCTGAATTTTTTTAAAATATGATTTACAAAAAGAACCTCCTTTGTATATTCCAGCCTGCCAGAGAGGCAAAAGCAATAACAAAGGTATGTAGCAACTATGATGCTCGTTAAAAAGTGAAAGCAAAGCCAAAGTGGAAACCCTCTACTTTCCACAACAGTGGCATATTTTTTGGCCTGAAATATCTCAAAACAATAGTTTTTCTTCAGAAAGAGTTGAATATTTTATTTATGGATGTTGAACACAAATTTAGTGCACACTATAACTGTATAAAGCTCTGCTTTATTTTTTATGAGAGCACCCCAGGCAAGCAAACATATAATGTAGACCTGATGTCAGCCACCCTGGTATTCTTGTTACGATTTTTTTTTTAATTCCCCAGGTTGAAGGAAAGAATTCACAAGCTTGTTCTATCTACTACTTCTGTCATTTAAATATAAGCTCCTCAGATCAGTAAATAAAAGGAAATGGGTGTAATTTTGTTTCTGTCATTCTTTAAAGAGATTTGTTGGTATTTAATACTGAATCAACTCGCCAAAATACCAAAATGCATTTTAAAGGCAGTTGCACTTTTACTGTGATTCTTGAGCCACTGTAATGTAAATATCTCATCTCTTTCCAAGCAAGCACAATGTTGGTGAAATACATGACATTTGCTGACCAACCTTTAAGAAAATAATTAGATAAAGACAAGCTGCTGTTTTTCACCCCCTATCAGATTAAAAATGTTTACCTGTTTAGGAGACAGGTATGCGGCACTTACTATACAAATTATACAAGTAAGTTGATGATTAACTAAATGTGTTAGCAGTATTACGAGTAAACACAAAATCTAAGCAAAAATAATTCATGTCTGCTTACAAAAGGGTTCCACGTCTTATCTTTAAATCCTTCTAAAGATCACAGAGACAAACACCTTTGTAATGTTTGAGTCTATTTACAACACACCAGTGCTGCAGCTGGGGGTGAAGTTAAACCAGCTTTTTCACAGGCAAAGTGGAAAAATGAATCGGAGCCTCTCCCTCCGACACTCCCTAGCGGCTGAGCGCGGAGGGGCACCGGCCCCGGCCCCGCGGCCGCGTAAGGCTTGCGAGGCGAGAGAGGCAGAGCCGGGAACAGCAGGCGCCAGCCCGGCATCCAGCCCGGCGTGTGACAGCCCCGTGCCCCTGCGCCCCGGCACTCCCGAGGCAGTGAGGACAGGATTGCCGAGTCCTGATGCTCTGTGTCTCGCCGTTCTCCCATTTAAGCTAAACTTTTCACATCTGTGCACACGTGTGTGTGTGTGTGCATGCATGTTCGTGTGTGAGTAAATCATCTAAAGGTTAAGGAAAAGACACACAACAATTCAGATGAAATTAAATTCCAGAAAGGAGGGAGGAAAAATAATGTCCACTTCACTGTGACCAGTGAATCGTTTGTGGAAATGCTTAATCTAGGAAGCATACTACACAAAAACAACACGGAATACACTTAATAAATCCCTACATTCTTCCTTAACAATTAGGTAAACAAATTCTGAAGGGGTTTCCAAGAAATTCAGGTATGTGATTAGACACAAGCTTGCATGACCAGAAATACATTCTAGCAAACACTGGTTAGTATCTCACAGTCCATTCTTAGAAACACAATTGATACCTTAGTAATTTTTCTCCTTTTCCACCCCCTCTGCCCCTCTTTCTTTCCTTCCTGCAGCCCATTAAAGTGCTCCAGGGACTTATTATTGTGCATCCCTTGTCCTGACCATAATTGCCCTCCAGGTACAATCCTTTTCATGACTGAGATGTCCTAAACACAGCCAGGTGCTCTCTGGGGCAGCCAGTGCGTTTACACAGCGTGAGGATCGAGTGCTGGACATGTCCCAGTTCCACAAACACCAGAGGGGACAGAGCTAACACTGTTTACCCTATTAAAATCTGTGATTCTTGATGAACTTCTGGTATATGCTCTCAAGAAGGGGTCAAATGCATTTTCCTCTCAGAGGACAAACTCGTTTAATGAATCATGTGGCTATAATAAAAATCTAAACATAGAAGAAAGCTGAGATGTAACACATAATCCAAAATACTCCATTTTAGAACTTAAGAATAACACAGCATCCATTTATTTTCTAGAATATTCAAGACAGTATTAGACTGTAAAACTATTTTGTAAACACATTAAATTTTGGCCTTTAAGACTACAACATTGTAACTAAATGGGTAAATGAAAAATATTTTAGTTACAGCTAAGGCCTCTCAATATATTTCAAGGATAATGAATGAATCCCTAAATCGATACCATAAAATATAAAGAATTTATAAATAATTAAGACATTTATCTTCATGGTAGAGAATAAAGTTATTGTATGTAGTTTAGATATGAAAATGAAATTCCTGTATAAAACTGGTACCATTTTTATCATTTGTAGAGCTCAGTAGCACTGCTTATTAATAATAGATTAAGCAGTTGTAGCCAGCTATATAAATTGGCAGTTGATTGCAAAGGGACCTAAAATTGCAATAGCACAGCATAGCAGTTAATGCAAAAAATGGCCCTTTCATTTGTAAAATAACAAAAACCTGCACCTTAAATTGCTGTGCTCAGCTTGTAGCTGTTGTAAGGCAAAAATGAAAGGATTAGGATAAAATTAAAGCGATATGGTAGTAGCATTTCCCAGCAAATATGATTACAAATTAAAGTCAGTTTCAACACTTCCTTCTCATTGAAAATTAAAGCAAAATATTCACTAGTTTACGTGGCAAATTCAGAATCACTCGATGTGAGAAAGTCAAAAGGCATACCTAATATTTCAGTGTTGCACTGTGAACTACTTCATACAGTACAAATGAGTAATGTACCTTTGAAAGAATTCCACTCTGCAAACTGCTAATGAGTACCTTTTCAGAAGCAAGCTGCTTTTCCAGGGGCTTAAAAGAAATTCCTTTGTATCAACTTAGTTGTATGCAAATTAGGTTTAAAAAAAGAAAGACCTGGATGGGAACTGAGAGCAATGAAACACCGCAATGTACAACACAGACGAAATGCGAAGGTAAACATACTTTTGTATGTGTTAGTCACTGCTTCATGCTTAGGACTGAAAAGGCTTACTAGAAAATAGCTGCTTCTATGAAAGCTAACGTCAACTTGGCAAAAGCACGTGCTAAATGGCCAGTTTCCATTTAAAATGCCTAAACCCAGGAACAAAATTAAAATAACATCAAGACTCTGGAAGGATCCACTTTTATAAAAGTAACATGCAGCTTCTCAGCAATTGAGTTTCCTCAGTCTTCCAATCAGGCACAATTAGAAATACCAGAAAACTGCAAGAAATGGGAGAGTCACTTATAACATAAAACCTCAACCAACAGGAAGAAAAATATAACATTTTGCTGCAGTTTGAAAAAGGTGTACATAGAAAAATAGTGAATAGTGCATGACTAAGCATATGAAATAAGAAAAATGTACAGGTCAACTCATTTATAGTAATTCAACCTTCATCTTCTGATTTACTTACTGTAAAAAATCTATTATAACCACAATTTGGTAGTGAACTGTAGCCATCTACTGGAATGAACAGATAAAGCAAATGTTTAAGACAATGTTCTTCCCCGGGAATTCAGTTTGCTCTGACTGCTCTAGTACATGCCAGAAAAATGAACAGTGTTAGATGCTATTAATACTGGAAAAGGAATACCTCTCCAAGCCAGTGCAGGCTAAACAATGTCAAAAATACGCTCACTCATTTGGCAAGCACATTTAGAAAAAAATGCAATATTTCTTACAATAGAAATGCATAGATTGTTTGCTCTAAATGGTGAAATTTTATCTTACAATCACCGAGTTTACATTTTCAACAGCATTTAATAGCAAATATTTTGGGTGAAACAAAGTACTACTTATTGAATATTAATTTTAGAGCAAATTAAATATCTTCAGCAATTATTATTATTATGGGACAGTGTGTTTCATTAATCACCATCAACATGTAACATAGTACTAATAGCTTAGCTTTATTTTAAAAACAAAAAAAGATAAAAGATCAACCCATGCTGAAGTCTGCTGCTGTTCTGAAACACAAGAGCTTATCCCAATACTTATGGCAATATTCTGTGTAAAGGAACTCTGGTTACATTTAACTCTTATAAGATAAGGATTAATATTCCTAGAGGAATTAATTCCTAGAGGAATTAATTCAACCTATGTTCAGCTTTTAAGTACATCTTCTAAGACATCTCAAATCCTATCAGGAAAGGAATGTATGTTGAAGGGATAGGAGGGACCTGTAGTGGAGGGAAAACAACCTGCAGAAAGAGATGATAGCATTTGTTAGAGGTAACTCTTAGAAGACTGAGCAAGGTTTCCACTTGGGCTCAGAGGAAGGGACTTAGTGGGAAAATATATCCACTTCTTCCAGAGGTAATTTCATCGACAAGCACCATGGTGATGCGTCCTTACACCTCCAAGGGCCATGACCATGGCTGCAATAACATCACTGCTCACAGTCTGCTCCCATCACTACTTAGAGTGTGCTCACGACAAGTAGTGCAGGGCCCAGGGATGGTAATTCAGGGCCAAGCTGAAGGTATCCAGGTATGTTATCAGATGTAAAGATGCTGATAAAGTTGCAAAGTGTGGAAAGGGGAAACCAGCCTCAAAAAGACACTGCTGTCCCACTCTTGATGCAGTTTTTGGACAATTTAATTGTCATTATAAGGAGACTCACAGGCTACACCATCAGAATACATTGCCCTCTGTCCTCCAGGCATTTTGGCCCTATAAAAGCAACATCAGTCTCTTCCCGGCAATTCAAGTGTCCTAAGGCACTCAGTCCATATTATGTATAAATACAGAAGAAATACATTTCCTGTTGCATTTGGGCCCTAGAACAGACATGAGAGATTTCTTAAGATTTAATGCCTGCCTTGAGTAAAACTAGCCCATCAAAATAAGATACAATTTTTAATCAATATAGAAGAAGGGTAATCCAAGAAGACTGGAAGCATAATGGTCTATATTTTTAACCTTATGTGGTGCTTCTGCAACTGTTTCCTGAAGAAGGGGTCAAAAACAGCTGGGAAGAGAAGTGAAGGATACTGACAGCATTCAAAGAACAACACAGAATGTACACACACACACAATCACATGTACAGAGTATGCCTTACAAAATGGGAGAATGACTAGAAAATCTTTATCCATGATTAACCCCTATATAACTCAGCCTCTATGGCTCAGAGGAGGCCAGCACAATGTAAAGCAAAAATTATTACACAGAACAGGTCAGCAGATCTCTGCAGTCAGAAGGACAGTAAGATCTCCTCAACTATGCCTGAAATTTCACAAATACATTTGAAGATCTGCTCCATTGTATTTATTAAGAGACTAGCAAAGCCAGGCTCAAAAATCAAATGCTCTTCTCAAAAAAATCCATTATTTAAGCTTTGTAACCTGAGAAGAACAGCAACATTCAATAATTAAAAAAAAAAAAAAAACCACCAAAACAAAAACCCCAGAAATCACTGCCTAATAAAGTGAAATGTAACTAAACAATTTTAAATGGGAAACAACATCTTGGCAAGTCACTTCTTTCTGAAAGGCCATTGATGAAATAAATTAGTTAGGGTATAAACAATAAAACTTACACTTAGCAAATTCAGACACATTCAACTCTTTGCATTGATAGGTTCACTTTGACAAAACTATTTTTTCTGGAGCAAATGGGGAGAAATTCCTAAGAACTATCCCACCAGGTAGAATTGGTAGTGAGCAGATGGGGCAGTGACATCTTTAACCATCACCATTAAGTCTCAAAAAGAATAAACATACACATGGTTCAAAGTATAAACCAACCGTCTGTCATCATCAGAAGCTGAGAAAAAGGGAAAAAAAAAAGAAAAAAAAAACACCAAAAAAACAAACCCAGAAAAACTCAGCCCTGCACCTCACACTATTAGGGAAGTGTACTCAGTTACTGTTCAGTACAACCCTTCTTACAGCTCTTCCAAAATAATTGGTACATCAAGATCTGAAGGTTTTAGCTGTTATAGTAAAACAAGATGCATTGATTGCTGGATTCACCCTATGTTGATAAAAATATTCTGAATCTGTTGGTGATATGAATTCAGAATTTCTTGTAATATAAGCTACTATTCGATGTATTGTATTAAAAAAAAAAAGAGAAAAGGAAAATAAAAAAAACCTGTCAAAAGCACAAAACAAAATTCCTGAATCAGGTCAATGCAAGGCATAAGTTTAAGATACAGCAATGATAAATAACTGCAGCTCTGCAGAGACATGAACATTTCCGTATAGCATTTTGGATACTATACTTGTAGGTAGAACAGCTTTTTCTTTTATTTTTTCCCTTCATTCTCCCAAATCACTATCAGC